>NW_014569717.1:320651-321735 GCF_001313835.1 Polistes canadensis
GAGAGAGAGAGAGAGAGAGAGAGAGAGAGAGAGAGAGAGAGAGAGAGAGAGGGAGGGTTGGTTCGTATGGGTTGAGTTCTTGACTCGGCTCGCCCCAAGTTCCTCGTTTATCGTCCTCACCCTCTCTAAAACTCACCCTCTTCCAACTTACTCTCACCCTCCTAACCTTTGGAAATTCTCTTCCAAATTCTCGGCGAAGCTTTCTCGTCGAAGACCTGGCCGGCCGGGTCTGACCCGGTCCGGGTCCGGTCCGGTCCTTCGTCTCGTCTCGTTTCCTTTCGTTTCGTTTCGTTTCGTCTTCCCTTTAAAACTTCTATCTCTTTTTCTCTATCTATCTATCTATCTATCTATCTATCTATCCACCCAACCCTGCTTTACTTTTAGTCCAGGTTACTACCAACCACCCCTTCCCCCCGATTCCCCATCCGCCATCACCCCCGCGCAAATAGCCACGCGCAGAAAAGCAACGGTACGTACGTACCTTTCATGCTACTAGTATTTTTCCACTTCTCGCTCGTAACTACCCTACTCACCCCCGCCACCCCCCATAGCTAGCTGCTTTCCTTCATTTTTGTGTTCAACCCCCCTACCTCTTTCCTTCCTATTTTATCTCTCTATATCTCTATCTCTCTCTATCTTTCATTCATTCTTTCTTTTTTTTTTTTCCTTCTTTTTTACCACCCCCCTTTTACATATAAAACTACGCGTATAAATAAGTACGTATGTATATGCATACGGTGTATATATATATAGATATGTGTGTGTATGTATGTTCGTTGGTTAACTCGCGCGTAAATTAGTTTGTACAAAGCGTCGAATTTTAGCGAAGAAAAATAATGGAGCGTGATATTATAGAGAAAACACAACGAGGGGTAGGAGGTTGATGATAAGAAGGAAGAAGGGAGGGAGACAGGTAGGATTGGTTGGGATGATAAGGCTATTTCGTTAGGCTCCTCTCACTTTTATTCTTTTCATTTTCTCTGTCTCTCTCTTTCTCTCTCTTGGAAGAAGATAAAGAAGAAGACAACAAAAAATCGTCTCGTCTATTTCGAATTATATTTCTTTTTGTTTTTTTTTTTTTTTT
>NW_014569717.1:323440-327310 GCF_001313835.1 Polistes canadensis
AGTAGTAGTAGTAGTAGTAGTAGTAGTAGTAGTAGTAGTAAAGGGCTATAAATAATGGGGGGGAAAAGTGCGAAAAATGAGAAAAAGAGAAAGGGGGGGGGGGGGGGTGGGTTGGTTGGAGGAAAAAAAAGATTATCGAGGCGTAGTAGAGTATGACAAAAAAACAAATGGTAGTGGTGGTGGGTGGGCCAGGGTGTAGGGGAGTGGAAGAAAGTTGGTGGTAGGGGGTAAGGGGGGTAGGGGTGGTAGGGGGGTTCGTCGTCGTCGAATGGAGTGCATTAAGCCGGTGGAACGTTAACGATGGGACTATGCGAAGGCTAAGTTATGACCGATCGAGATTAAATCCGGCAATTTATAAAATTACGGATTTAAATGGAAGGTTCGTTCGCATTCGCGTACTTGCGAACGATTGGTTGTTGTTGGTTCGTTGGTTGGTAGTAGTATCTCATCTCGTTGTTACACAGTGCAGAGTGTTGCTCGATTAGTGTTCGTTCATTCGTTTGTTCGTTTGTTCGTTCGATTTCATCTATGGCGTTTCGGCTTTTATCTATGGCGTATTATTCTACGAGTAGTCTAAAGGATTTTCACGGTTACCCGTGGTTATAACGTGTTCTCGTAAAAAGGATTCTCTTGTTTAGTAATTCGTAGCACGTTTCGCGAAAAAAAAAACGACACACGTGTTACTATTTTCACTTTTATTTTCTACGATACTTTTTTGTTCCATTTAAACACACACACACACAAATATATATATATATATATATGTATCGATCGTAGAAAGATTTGTGGTCGATCATCATCCCTTAAGGAAGGTTGCATCTAAGATGATTTTTCTTATTCTTTTCCTTTCCCTCTCTCCACACATACACATACACAGAGTAAGAGAAAGAAGATCTTCCTAGTCAGATTGAACGAGATAAACAAAGAGAGAAAGAGAAAGAGAGAGGGAGAGGGATAGAAAGGGAGGATTACTCTCCGTTGTTTGAAGGGACCCGACGATCGTTCGAAGAGAATCAACCCTGGTATAATGGCATATTCTCGTACCCTTATTACGTTCAAGGTGTACGCCCAGTGCACGTTACATCGACTACAAAATAATATTAAAGTCCTATTACGGTGGAACGCGCGTGAGTGGTAGGCAGAAAAGAGAATAAGAATAGATAGATAAAGAGAGAAAGAGAGAGAGAAAATGAGTAGGATGTTCTCTTATAGTAATGGGGGAAGAGCCTTTGGCTGTGTCAGTTGGTGGTGACGAGAAGAGGATCAAAAAGAGTTGGGAGGGTGTACTCGATGGAAGTGCAGTCAATTTCGAAGTCAACCATCTTCTTCTTCTTTTTATTTTTCTTCTTCTTCTTCTTCTTTTTTGAATATCTTTCTAGCTCGTTCGTACATAGTCACTGCGTGCCGTTGTACCACTACTTCATGTATCGCGTGCTGTTCATGCTAATAATGGACGAACGAACGTAAGCTCTGCCATATAGTGTTTTTTTTATTTTATTTTATTTTATTTTAGTTTCCTTCTCTCATCTTCTTTCTTCTCTTTCTCTTTTATCTCTTCTTTTTGTTTTTTTTCTTTTTCTTCTTCTTCTTCTTCGTCGATTAACTTGAACCCCTTCAGGCGTTGAGACGTCACGCTGTTTTTCACTTTTCCAAGAGGCTCCCCCTTTCTTCCTTCTTTTTCTTCTTTTTCTTTTTTCTCGAAGATTGCACTCGAATACGATGATAAGAGAGATCATTGTTAGATCCGTTGTTGTTGTTTTATATTGTTTAAAAAGAGAAAAATATTATTCAGAGATATGTTTTATATGATCTATCTCTCTCTCTCTCTCTCTTGATTTGATTATTATTATTCATGTTGAATGTAATGAGGAATATTGATTTTGATTGTATTATTATGTTTCATCAATGATATATTCTTTATAGATGTTATTTAATCTAATTAATCTTTTCAGTATTGAATTGTTTTGTAGGGATGAAATAATTTATTATTAATTTGATTGATATTATTATTAACCAGAGATATCTAATATATTAAATTATATATTTAATAATTCACAAAAGTTTTTCTTTCTTTTAATATAATTTTTATTTATTATAATGTATACGAAAGAGAGAGAGAGAGAGAGAGAAAGAAACCAAAATAAAAAAATACGAGTGTAACTAATTTTCATTGGTTAAACGAAAAAATTGTATTATTTATTTTTTCGAAATGATGATTAAATCCTACAAAATCGAATAAGAAATGAAACGGCCCGGCATACAGCAGCACGATAGAACAAAAATAAATTCATTCGAATCGATTCACGTTTTCTGATTGAATTTAAATTTAATTAAATCTAAATCATCTCAATTACTTTTCAATTCTCTCTCTCTCTCTCTCTCTCTCTCTTCGTGATTCTCTTTCGAACGAGTAAAAAAACATTGAACAACCGCTATACGTAAACACTCTTCCTAGTAACTTTCAACAACTACTACTACTACTACTACTACTACTACTACTGTGACTCACGATGCAAACAAAAGTTTTTATCACAAATTTTGTTCTTTTCGATTGAGGAAAAAAAAAGGAACGTTCAAGCGCGACGTGTCTTTATAAAATGATTTTTACCCGTGCAGATCCCATCGTTGTTTTATTTTTTTACTATAAATAAACTATTATATACATATACGTACACCCCTATTACGTACATATTACATATACACATATACACATTATACCTATAATGTACTTTACATTTAACGATTTCTTTTTAAGATGATTATTTTTCTACATTCAGAAGAATATTATTTTCGTTAATTTTTCCTTGAACCATACGAAAACGTTTTTCTTTTTTTTTTTTTTGTTGTAAGTACGACGTTTAATCAGCGTGTTACGTGTTTTTCAAGAACGATAGGGAATCGTTGAGTGTTCTCGGTGATCTCCATTGGGAATGAAATTAATTGAAATAAATGTTATTCCAGCAAGAAATTCTCCGGACACAAGAAATACGTATTTACATCTATCTATCTACATACATACATACATACATACATGCATATATCTATATATATATACATGTATATACCTGCGGCAACAACCACCACAGACAGAACCATGCTGAGATAGGATATTATTACGTCGTTCTTGATACGATTTCTACTCTCGATTCTATTAAATGGATATTTGGATATCCCGTTAATTGCGATTCGCAAAACGATTACCTCGAATGACATGACGGTAAGAGGAGGAGGAGGAGGGTCGGGTTGGGGGTTGGGTTGGAGGAGCAGGGGGTGGTTGAAACGATGAGAGAGGAAATGAGTGGGTGGAAGGAAGACAGAGAGAAAGAGAAAGAGAATACTAGATCCTATCTCGAACATAATTCCTGCTCCCGATACGAGGTTAACCATTGGTGGATATCTTCGATGCCTCCGGCAAATTTCCAAGTCATTCCTATGCAATTCGCATTTCGTTCACCGATGACAGGACGAATCTCTCTCTCTCTCTGTCTCTGTCTATCTTTTTTCTCTCCCTCTCTCTCTTGTGTAAGTAGGTATAAGATCGAGAAGAAAGATAGAATGAAAGAAAGAGAGATAAAAGAAAGCCAAAGGCGGTCTACGTTCGGATCTGGCAAGTCTGTTCTATTAAGACGAAAGATTTCTTCGTCAGCTGGGCAAAGAAAACGAAAAAGAATAAAACTATTGGAAGAAAAGGATGGAATGAAGATCAAGAAAAAAAAAAAATATATATATATATATCTATTCGAAAAATCTTTAATTCGATTCCTGTGTGCGATTTTGTGTGTTCCTTATTTTATTTCAATAATTCTTGGATACGTATATTATAAGATTTACTGGCAAATTTTTTAATAATCTTACTATACAGTATATATA
>NW_014569717.1:327420-334048 GCF_001313835.1 Polistes canadensis
AATTATTTTATATATATTATATTATACAGTATATTATATAACTATAAGATATGTATTACTTACAGAGTATATTTATAACATATGAAATTATATTTATAACAATCTTTTATTATAATTCAATATCACAAAATATCTAAGACAATTAAAAAATTCAACCGAATAATAATATTGAATTTTCAAATAAAACATAGAACATTAGAAGTTTAAACTAATGATCGATTTAAACCGTGAAATAAATCAAACGTTGGGCTGACTGGAGTGACGGGGGAGGGGGGAGGGTGGGGGGGGAGGAATAAGGTAAAAGTAAAAAAGAAAAAAAAAAAAACGGAAAAGAAAGAAAGAAAGAAAGAAAAGTAAGTAAGTATTAAACGTTAAACGGCGATGCTGCCGAGACTCAGAAAAGCGCGAAATAAATTGCGAAGCGTAATCCACTTCCTTGTCTGGCGTTCGTGCGGCACTAACGATGATTAAATAGCGAGCTGCTGCTATTGGTGGTGGTTTGTGATGGTAGTTGGTGATGGTGGTGAATGGTGATTGTGTGATGGTTTGGTAGAGTAATGCCGACGACTATGACGTATGACTCATCGTAGAGAAAAGCTTAGAGAGAGAGAGAAAGAAAAAGAAATGGTTCGATGCAACTAAACACACGGGGCACGCGTGCATCATCACACCAACCCAGAGGGGGTAGGGGGTAGGAGGAGGGGTTTACGCGTTGGCCCTTTGTTATATTTTTCGTTCGGCTCCAGGAACGATCATTCTCAGTTCAGCATCCTTCCTTTCCTTCCTTCCTTCCTTTCATTTTCTCTTTATCGATGATGTTGTCTTTTCATTTACACCGTGCGCGTGCAACCAACCAACCAACCAACCAACCAACCAATCTCGTTCGATCGGCTTTGCTATTAACAACCCTTACGAAACAACGGACCTTTCCAAAGTTTTTTAGAGTGATCATCTACGACCCTTCGTAGAGGGTAAATTTTCTAAATTGCTATGAAACAAAAGATGGAGAAATATAAAGATAGAAATAATTCATTTGCATTTGTAAAATTTATTCCTACGACAATTTTTGAATAAATAAAATTCCCTTTTAAAAAAATACGACAGTATATTTATTAATGGTGAGTAAATTTTGAAAAATATGTTTTAAACGATGTGTCTAGAAATATATCGGAGGATTTTGGTCTTCATCGGACGTATTTAATAAATAACTTTGTTAAATCGAAGTCTTATTCGGTTCTTGTTCAGTTTTGACACTCTTTATGTGACACGTGACAGATACAGTTACAGTGTCACGTCACAAGTAACATACGATCGATCAGAATTAATTATTTTTTTATATCCATCAATATCATGTTTTTTTTAGATATCAATAAAGCCTATTTTCTATCTCTCTCTTTCTATTTTTCTTTTTTTTTCTTTTTGTATCGAAGTATACGTATTAACACACAAACTCAATACGATAATAAAATATTATTTAACTTTAGAATGAATTTTTAATTTCAATAATTCGTATAAGCTCTACCTGGTACACGTAACGTGTTAAAATTAATATATTTAATCATTTTTTTATGCACAATTTAAAATACGATAGGATTACTAAAGATAAATGAAAAATATATATCAGTCTCGGTTTTACGGGGCTGATAAACTCGTAAAACGAGTTTAAATGATTTAATAAATAAATAGAAATAAATTTAGTAATGAATGTGGGTGGGGTGGGGTGGGATGGAAAATCGTATAAGACGGTTATTATTTCTTTTGGAACGTGGTTATGATGGTTTTAAACCTCTTACGGGATAGCAAGGTTATCGATTTTCCATACGCTTCTTCTTTCTTCTTCCCTTTCTATTCGGGCCCATCGTTACCACTACTATTACTATTACTACTACTACTACGAAGGATTCTTCCCTTTACTCCTCATCCTTCCTTCCTTCCTTCCTTCCTTCCTTCCTTCCTTCCTTCCTTCCTTGTTCATCCTTGCTTCCCCCAATGGTAGAGTCACAAACCTTATCTCTCTTTCTATCTTGCCTCACATCGAATTGTATGTACTATATATATATATATATATATATATATATATATATATATATATATATATATATATGTGTGCCTACCTACATTTGTTTTATCCTCGCTGACATTACGAACGGAGCTTATCGATACGGATTACGAGCGTGCTTTCGAATCCTCGTCCTTCGTCGTCCTTTTTACGCCTTATCGTACGCAATACATCACTTTTTACATGGAACGAAAAGCCCTACCGTTAGATTGGCTAAAGGGTTTTATGTATAAATGTTTGCATCAAAATCGTATTCGCCCTAGAAACGATAGAAACCAATTATTTTTGTCATGTTTATTATACACGGGGAAATAATATTATTTTATTTTGTAAGTATATTGTATATCATACAAATAGGTGTCCCAAAAAAGGTTTGACTTCAATTTATATTAAGTATTAACTAATGTAATATATGGGTTTATATTATTAGTATAAATGGTTAATAAATAAATAAAAAAATAGATTAAGTTCATGTAAATGTATTTTGTAAAAAAGTGCATCCTACTACTTTCACGCTTTTTATGGTATAATGATTAGTAAAGATTTTTTGTAATTTTCTCATTTAAAAAAAAAAAAGAAGGATGACTTTTGATCTCGAACGTGGATGATACTTTTTTTTTGTGATCGTAATATGATCACTTCATTTCTCTTTTATTTCTTTCTTTAGGGATAGAATATATCCTTCCTTTTAAAGATTGATGAATAAATTATTCGAAAAAAATTTGTCTTCTCAGACTGACGAGAAAGATTTATCACAATTTTCTTAATTTAATATAAGGTACGTCCCTATCGTTTAACAAAAATCTTTACGAAGACGAGTAGGTTATGCGAATGGTTACAATATATAATTGTATTATATTATATTATATTATAAATGAATAAATTCATATAATAATTCACCATGAAAGAGAAGAGGAGACGAGTTTTAGTAATATCGACAAAAATTTCCTATAGATTCGATCGAAGTTTCGTGCAAAATTATTATTCATCGGGTATTATATCGAGTATGCAAATGCAACAGCTGGTGTGCACTTCTCTCGAAAAATTGCAATAGCCGTTTTGTACGTATGTATCTACAACGGATTTATAAAGTAAGTAGGTATGTGTTACAAAAGTGCCATGGGCATAAACAACTTTCGTTCGTTCCTCCCTTCCCTTCCTTTCAAACCCTTCGATCGATTGATCGATCGAGATATCTCGAAAAAGGAAATCTTCAAGCTTAAAAAGTGAGGTCATACGTTATTAGTCGTTGAAAAAAAAAAAGGGACTTCACACACGTGTGCCTGGATTTGTTCAATTTTCTTCCCCAACCTCTTCTCTTCAATCTCACCCCTATCCCTTCTCTTTTTATTATTATATTCAATATCTTCTCTTCCATCTCTACTCTGTTTGTGTGTCTGTGTGTCTGTGTGTATATTTACTTTTTCATTCGCGCTGATCTCGCATTATCAAAAGACATAACACCTTTTTTTTTATCGTGATCTTTAAGTGGGCACTTTCTTAAAGACCGGATGACATTCCTGGCGCGTCTGGCTTGCACCCTGTTATCGTCGCGATAATTTTACTTTTACAGCAGATGCTACAACAGGGTTCCCTCGTCTTCATCGTCGTAACCAACGAGAGAAGAAAAAGGAAAGAAAGAGAAAGAGAGAGAGGGTTAGTCTATGTGCGAGAGTTTCTCATCTCTCTTTTCATCGTCTAGTTTTCTCGTATCATAAAGTTTTTGTCTATCGAGTCATAGTCGTCGTCATCGTCACCGTCACCGTCGTCATTTTATTTCTTTCTTCCTTCTTCTTCATCTTCTTAATTATTTTCCTCTGTTATCCTGTTATTTTCGAAACTTTTAACTCCTCGGAAAATTGAAAGATCCGTGTTTCGTTGTTCGGTAGTATTACGTATTTAAACGAGTATAATTGGCTTTGTTGTTTAATTAATGAAGCTGTCGCTTTGACAGATTCCTTTTTTGGCTTATTATCTATCTATCTTCATGGTATTATCTTTTTCTTTCTCTTTTTCTCTCATAGATTATCTTTCTATTTATTTTGCTATTGTATATTCAATCGAATATTCTTTGATGTTACACACTTGAGAAATATTTGTGTCGGTAAAATAAGTAAAATAGAATAAATAAAGGAACGAGGATTAAATTTAACAAATTCGATATAATAAATATAGAACGCGTGAGTTTATAAAAAGATGTATTAATTAATTAACAACAGACGATTAACTAATCGTATCAAAACCGAGTCTGATTTTATATTAAATAGACAATAGTTGATTTGATATTGATTTATCTGATAAGTATAATAAAACAATTAGTAAATAATTTATAATGATAATCGTTCGTTTATTATTTAATCAAATAAAGTACCATTGATATAAATCGATGATCTATCGAATAAAAATGTTATTTTATCGTGAAATAATAACGAACACATGTTTCATTATAAATGTTTTGTCATACACTTTAAAAGTACCTATTCGATTATCCTTTAAAACGTCATCACTTTCAATTTCGAAAGGTTATAACGAACTAGTAGCGTTCCCACGTGTTCCACCATTAGCTATACATTATCCTTCCAAGAGTTCCTTCAAAATTACCTCCTTAAAGGGTCCTCATACAATTCCCCATACCAATTCATTGCTGCTTCCTTGCGATTATCGGCTAAAGACGTTGAGCATATGTCACATCGATCTTTTTCCCTTTTCCCCTCTCATCATCTCCTCCTCCACCACCACCACCACCACCACCACCACCACCACCCTCTTCTTCTTCTCATACTCTCCTCATCCTTCATCCCTCATCTTATCCCATAAGGAGATAAACGGCCAAGAGTCTGAGAGAAGCAAACGGCTAGACGACACTCAGGAACAGTGGGAGGGGGGGGAGCAAAAAAAATGAAAGAAAAAGCAACAGAAAGAGAAAGAGAAAGAAAGAAAGAAAGAAAGAGAGAGAGAGTTGGCGCCTTGAATGTGGTGACAAAAGAAATAAAAGGGAGAAAGGGATAGGAGAATGAGTGATGAAGAAGAAGAAAAAGAAGAAGAGGAAGAGGAGAAAGAAACGAAACAAATAGGCGGATGATAGAAAGGGAAAACTAACCCTCAGCCTCAGGGAGCCGGTGCGTAGGCAAACGACCTCCAATTAACGGACGTTGGGATCTGGAGCGAAAGAATTGAAGGACCCTTCCGTGTCCTCCCTACCCTCCCTCTCTTCTATTTGCCCCTCTCCCTCAGTCACTCGGTTTCAAGGGGTCGCCACGCTGCGAACGGACGAACTAATGAGAGTCTAAAACCCCCTTTCGGAACTTATCCCCCCCTATATACGCGCGTGTACGTACCACGTTGAAGAGAAGTGCGAGAGAGAGAGAAAGAGAGAGAAAGAGAGAGAGAGAGAGAGAGTTGCCATCTGCGCACGATGAGGGCTTTCCAAGTGGACTGCTTGAGGGTGGTGGTGGTGGTGGTGGTGGTGGTGTTGATGCTGGGAAGAGGGGGTTGAACTAGGGGGTTGGTTGTCGTCGGCAGGACATCTTAACGCACCGACAAGCATGCCGAAACAATTGCACGCCGGTGCAAATCAACCCCTTGTTTTCCTCCCCCCCTTTCTTTCTATTTTCTTTTTTCTTCTGTATTTCTATCATTCTTCTTCTACTATTTCTATGTCTCTTTATTTCTTTCTATTGGTGGCTGTTGTTCGGTCAATCGAAGTGTCTCGAGGAAAAGAGAACAATGATTTATATATATATATTTATATTTATAATCGTTTACCGTCTTACTCGTCGTTCCTCTAGCCATATTTTCTTTATTTATTTCTCTCTCTCTCTCTCTCTGTTCTCTCCATTTTTTCTTTTTCTTTTTCTTTTTCTTTTTCTTTCAATCAATGACGGACAAGCTGTTTTCTAAAGATTCTTTAATTCGATCGATATCGTCCCCAGACGATATTGTTCCTGCTGCTCCCGTTTTCTTTTCTTTTTTTTTTTTTTCTTTTTTTTCTCTCTCTCTCTTCCACTTCACAAGAGAATGATTCATGATCGGTCGGAGACTGATTAGAATGGAACGAAACGAAACGAAAAAGGACAGAATAAAAAAAAAAGCAAAAGCAAATGTGTTTTTAATCACTCTCTCACGTTAATAATAATAATTATTATTATTATTATTTATATAATAAATTTTCTTATCCAAAATTTTTGTAATGAGAAATGATGTTATATTGACTCGTGAACAATAACGATCGAGGTAAAATAACGCTATTAATTGTAAGTTTTTTGTATTTGTATAAGTAATATGTCATAATAAAWAATTTTAGTTGCTGAGGAAGTCCCAAATATAGGGACGAAACGTTCAACTGATAAATAGATTGTTCATCTAATTTAAATCTGTCCCAAAAAAATATCCCTAAGATTAAACTTAGTAATATTATTATTTATGTTAATATAATCAAGATTTTGTTCTTATCCAAAATTTATTAATATTATTACTAAGTTTACTCTTAGGGAGGTTGTTTTTTGGACRGGTTTAATTAAGATGAACACTATATTTATCCGTTGAACGTTTCGTCTCTATTTGAGACTT
>NW_014569717.1:334272-336424 GCF_001313835.1 Polistes canadensis
TTTTGGTATTTGTATAAGAAATAATATGTCATAATAAAAAATTTTAGTTGCTGAGGAAGTCTCAAATAGAGACGAAACGTTCAACGGATAAATGTATTGTTCATCTAAATTAAACCTGTCCAAAAAATAACTTCCCTAAGAATTAAACTTAGTAATAATTATTATTTATGTATATAAATATCATATTATTATATTATATTTATTTATTGACGAAAGTTTTTTTTAAAAAAAATGAAATTCTCGAATGAGAAAATAGAAGCCTATATAAAAAAGAACTGGTGGTACGGGAAGAGAAGAGAAGTGGGAAAAAAGAAAAAAAAAAAAAGGATTAATATTTTTCGCGAGACCCAATTGGAGAATATTTAACCTGAACACATGCGATTTGCAATCGTCACTATACTACGTACTACACTAACCACTCAGGAATAAGAGAAATAAATATCGCGTATTTGCATTAACTCGGATAGTGCGTTTCTCCGAGCACAGTACCGTATGCGGTCGTCCGTCCAGCAATAAGAGTAGAGATGCATCGGTTTCCTGTTATTTTGCCATGGAAAAGCGCACGTGCGCGTTTCGGTAAAACCTTAAGGGGGTAAAGAGATATTACCATGCGGTTTAATATGTCAACGACACTCGCCTTTAACGTAAATCAATTCCCGTAATACCGTTTTTCCCCGTATCAACCAACCCTGTTATGTAGGTGTACGTGTATGTGTTTTTTTTTATTGTTCTTGTTGTTCTTGTTCATTCTCTGCTTCTTTTTATTCCTATTTCTATCTCTCTTTCAATTTTTCTTGCAGTTTTTTTTCCCCCTCTTCTTTTTCCTCCTCTTTTTCTTTTCCCCCCACCCCTTGTTTCTGATCAGATTGTCTTCGTATCGATCATCGTTATTATCATCCATTAACTTTTAGTGACATGTGTGCCACGAGCTACGACAGAAAGAAAGTATCCTTTATCAATTATCTACCGAAAATGTGCCCCGTTGACGTTGACAATGAATCACGATATTATCCTACGGTGTTTCGATCCGGTCCGGTCCGATCACCATAGTAATAATAACTCGTTCTTTTCGATAATAATGATATTCCCCCTTTTGGTTACGGAATTGTGGTATTTATCATTATCCTTAACTTTCTTTTTTTCTTTTCTTCTTTTCGGTTTGTTTTACGCCTACGGCTCAAGATTGCAATCTTTTTGCACAGTTGTAGTTAAGGTATTATAAAATTATGTTTATAATGGTAAGATTATTATGATATGTTGTAATAATCGAGCCAAGGGAGAATAATAATAATGATAATAGTATTTAGGTATTATTATTTGTAGGAATATATTGAAAATTTATTCTTCGGTGCACATAAGATTTCGAATAATATGGCGAATAATTTTCAAAGATATATCAATAGATTTAATTAATACATTAATATAATGATTTGATCGGTTATTAAATGAAACTAAATGTAATAATTTAATTAAATGTAATTATTATTTCAATTAGCGAATATATATATTGAAATCGGATTAGGTATATGTTTCGGAATATAAAGCTTACAATTTTATCAGCTAGAAAATAATCTTTACAACCTAACATACATATCGTATACACACACACAAGTAACAACGTGATATTTTAAATATATCTATTTTGTTGTTGTTGAATCTATCGATAAATATCTGTCACTTAATCCATTTAATTCAAATATTGTATGTGTTAAAACATTTTATGGTAAAATTTATATATTATAAAATACAAACTAGTAACGGTAACTGACAACACCTATCGTAAAAAAAAAACGAAAATTCGCGATTGACATTATTATTATTATTAATAGTTACGAGATTTTTACGAGATAAACGATCAAAGTGAAAATCAATGAACGTCCAAGCAGAGATGGACAAATATCAAGGAAGAAACACACACACACTCTCTCTCTCTCTCTCTCTCTATCTCATCGTGTAGGATGCCAATGTCAAATACAGCAGGCTATTACCCTGGTTACGCTTAGAGGATGAGTTCGAGAGGAAGTGACACCATTCGGTTTAACCCTATCCACTTCTAAACGGTTCTCAGCCGTTTGGAAATTCAGATCTCTACGTAAACCTGTCTATCTCTCTCTCTCTCTCTCTCTCTCTCTCTCTCTCTCTCTCTCTCTCT
>NW_014569717.1:337760-338707 GCF_001313835.1 Polistes canadensis
AATAAAATAAAATAATAAAAAATAAAAACGATCTCTTGTATTTCTTTCTGAGAAGAAAAAAAGAACAAAAAAAAAATCATTAAAATAACAAGAAAAAAAAAAAGAAAATAATAATAATGATAAAAACAGTGAGTGGTACTAGTGTTATATCCAAAATGAATCCATAAAACGAATGGACTCTGTATTCTCATACTTCGGAAGAGTATTACTACTTTGAAAAAGAAGTTTCCCATGAATTCCTTCGATTCGTAAGAAAAACTTTCTTCATCATTTCTTCGGACTCTTAAATACCAGACCGAACTTGGCTGAAGCCATTATGAAGGCTCGGTATAAAGCAAAATAGAAGAAGAAGAAGAAGAAGAAGAAGAAGAAAAAAAAAGAAAATAAAAAAAAAGGAGTGAAGGAAGAAGAGGAACGATCGCATTATACTACTAGCCGAACGCGATGGAAAGGGCAATACAAGCAAGGGAAGGGAAGGGAAGGGAAGGGAAGGGAAGGGAAGGGAAGGGAAGGAAAGGGAAGGGAAAGGACCCCCCGAAGGTATAACGCCATGCACGCTCGTGCGTTTTAACGTGAGAGCTCTTTCTATACAGTGTGTTTCCAAAGTATCAAAGTTAAGTATGCATATGTATATGTATATATATGTATGTATGTATGTATGTAGATAAATTCAAGAAATGATTTATTATATATTATTTTGTTCAAATGATAGGGGCCCTACAAAAATGAATACATTGTTTTAATATAGCTTTTATTAATTTTTTTACGATAACTTATTAGAAAAAGAAAAAAAGAAAAAGAGCAAAGTAAAAGAAAAAAAACATTTTCTATCCCGAAGAAATTGATTTATTCTAATTACGTAAAATAAATGAATCTAAAGGTATAATAATATATATAGATACATTATACAATTATAAAGATATAATTATACAATTATAAAGGTATAA
>NW_014569717.1:340362-341697 GCF_001313835.1 Polistes canadensis
TATATATACATTATACAATTATACCTTTATAATAATATATATAGATACATTATACAATTATACCTTTATAATAATATATATAGATACATTATACAATATAACATATATAGATACATTATAAATATGATACTTCAGTAAACACCCAGTATAGGAAGCTGTATCTTTCCCCACCTGAAAAACCAGGATCTTTCCCGGTCTCCGAGCCATATTTGACGTAATTAAAGCGCATAAATAGGCACAATGGTACAAGGGACGGTCGTAAGCGTGCCTTCCTCTTCTCTTCTTCCTATATATATATATACATATATATATTTCGTAGTTGTTGCCACCGACGTGGTTGCCAGTTGCAGTTGCAGTTGCAGTTGCAACGGGTGGTAAACGCGTAAAGCTTGAGTTTCGACGGTGTAAAACGGTTAAAAAAAATCTTAGAGGTGGTTATAAAGGTAGGGTAAAGGTATATAAGGATATATCCATACACGAAAGAAAGAAAGAAAGAAAGAAAGAATGATGAGGGGGAGTGGGAGTGGGAGGGAAAGAGAAAGAAAAGGAATATACACCCGACGACAACGACAACGACGAAGAAGAAGAAGAAGAAGAAGAAGACTATGGTGGATGCATTGAATGCAAATGCCTGCGGCTCTTCCTCTCGACTCATGCACTCCTTCGATGGCGAGGAATCGAGAACCGCAACTACTATACTTCTACTACGAGAAAGAACGAATGACTCACCCACCGGTTGTTCACCAGTACGCACGCCAATGGTGGTGGTGAGGTGATGGTGAGGTGGTGGTGAGGTAGAGGTGGTGGTGAGGTGGTGGTGATGTAGAGGTGGTGGTGAGGTGGTGGTGGTGGTGGTATGGGGGGAAAGTAGAATTTCGATTAAAATAAATGAACTTTTTTTTTCTCGTTTGTTTGTTTGTACTTTTTGAAACAGATAAATGTAATTAATGGATCATCCAGTGAAAGATCGGACGATTCAATTTGTTATTATTATTATTTTATTTTGATATTATATTATATTATATATATAAATTATTCTTTAAGAGAGCTTTTGTGTTTTCTCCTCATTTTTTGTTATTCGTTGGATAAATTTTTAAACGAGAGAATGTATTTTGTTGTATTTATTTTTTTCCTTTGGTAAGTTCGTATTATACCATGATTTATATTATTTTCGTTAATGGTGATATAATTCGTGTAATTTTTTAATTAAATCTCCTGTTGTCCTGTGTTTCGCATTTGCGGTACGTGAGATTTATTACAGATTTAAAGTTGGCCCTATTCCATATGGAATCAGTATATGTGTATGTATGGTATATATATATATATATATATATA
>NW_014569717.1:344665-346488 GCF_001313835.1 Polistes canadensis
AAAGAGATGAAAGCAAAATTATTCGAAAAATGTTACAGAAATATAGAGAGAGAGAGAGAGAGAGAGAGAGAGAGAGAGAGAGAGAGAGAGAGAGAGAGAGAAAGGGAAAAGAAATTGGATAAGAAGAGAGGAAAAGATAAAAGAAAATTTCTAAAAGAGAATAAAATAAAAAGAGAAAGAAAGATAGGGAGAGAGAAATCATTACGGATTAAAGCTTGAAGCACGGAAAACGATATCTCATGCGTACGTATAACACTTGAGAGGAAGACGTCCATCCAAACTATTTTCTTTCATATTTATTTTCTATTTCGTTATATATGGTTTGTGTTGTCTCTCATTTGGCAAAGGAAATACTTCTTCCTTCTATGTCTTTCTATATATATATATTTTTTTTTTCTTTCTTTTTCAGTTAATCGCTCTGGTTGGATTATTCATTCTTACTCGTACTTTGAGTTCTGAGAAGTAATCGTTTAAATGCGTTATTCGAGTTTAATAATGTTTGTTTGTTTGTTTGTTTGATTCATTGGATCATCCCTATCGTTTTCTCTAGTGGTTTATAAGAGTTGGATTATTTTATATGGACAAGATACAAAAATAATAAATTTATCGTAAGTACTATTACTTTTTATATTTTTTCATTGATCAATATTTTCATTCAAGATGAGTAGAGAGATAAATGAACAAAAACATACAAGAAAAATAATCAAAAAGGTACGAATAACTACCCTTTACAATCTGGTTAATTAATATTGCGTCGAAATTTCATTTAATATAATATACAATACCAGCACATATTATATAGAATAATACGCGTCCGTCGGTCAAATAAAAAATATTAAATCAAAAATAATATAATGAATGCGCATTTTTTTGACATAGGAAGAAGAAATGGAGGGGGGGTGGGGGTGGGGGAAATAAAAAAGAAGAAGAAATGTAATAAATTTTTTTTGCAATCCCGTATATTAAGCAAAGGCGTCGGACCATATACGACAATGCCTTAATTTTCAATACCATCAGGGATAAGGGGGAGCTGGGGGGCAGGAAAAAAAGGTGGCCGGTAAGGGTGGTGGTGGTGGTGGTGGTGTTAGTGACGGGGGGATTGGCCGGGCCCTTTTTGAGAAGAGTATATACAATCAACACAAGCATAAACGGTGGCAAAGAGAGTGAGAGAGAGAGAGAGAGAGAGAGAATGTTGGTTCACAACATCTGCTCCCATTTAAAAATGAAGCTCGACTCGAAACGAGTCGTAACGAGCTCTTTGTTGTATCGTCTCTCATCGTGACGAATCTCCCTATGATCTCGTTTCTTGTGCAGCTTCTTATAGAGATACACCCTGTATAAAACGAGTGATCGTTCATAAAGAGACCACTGTGTTAAACATCTTTGTGGTCTTTAGACCTATCGACTACTACTACTAATACTGCTATTACTACTACTACTACTCTTTCTATCTCTTTCTTTCTTTTTAAAAACACATACTCTCGATTCTCTTTTGTTTTTTTTTTTTTATTTTTTTTTTATTTTTTACAAGATAGTTTTTCAAGTAATTTTTTTGTATTGTAAATTAATTTGGAACATATTAGATTTCTTATGTTCTTTTTTTTTTGTAACTTCAACCTATCCAGGCTAGATAAATATGTAATTTGATGTACAATTTACAGCATTGGATTCACAGACATTTTCTGCACTTTACATTTGATTTTCATAACTCTACAAAGTATTCTACTTGTAGACAAAAGAGTGTACTTTAATTTAATATAAAAATCATTAAGATCTATTTGCAAAAAGTATAAAAAATATTTAGCGAAACTTTTCAAAGAAAT
>NW_014569717.1:346848-347517 GCF_001313835.1 Polistes canadensis
TTGTTTGTTCAGTCTATTGATTTAATACTCTTTTAATGTGTATACCTTCTAGTTTCCTTTCACAATGTATCAGCTCTGGTGGCAATAAATTTTGTCATCCCTTTTCTCTCTCTCTCTCTCTCTCTCTCTCTCTTATTCTTTTTCAAGACATAATGCGAAGATAATGATGTCGAGAGAAAGAAGAAGAACGTAGTAGTAGTAGTAGTAATAGTGAGTGCTGTGCATCGGCACGCTAATAGCGATCTCAGAACCTCAGGCAAGTCGTCGTTCATGCAACCGAAGCTTATGCGAATGCGGGTCGTCGTCGTCGTCGTCGTCGTCATAGTCATAGTCATAGTCATAGTCATCGTAGTCGTCGTTTCATTTTCTCTATGAACCCGTATCTTCGCGCTCAGGGCGTTGGACGTCGATCGAAAAGCTTCAGAAAACGTTCTACGACTGGCATCCTTTATAAACTCATTCCTCCTATCTATCTTTCTCTCTCTTTATATAAATCACGTCGATTCGATCTAACAGCTTTGTTTCCTACGGCCCCGCAGCATTTCCATGCCCTATGGAAAGGGATATACACATACATATATAGTGGCAAGCAGAAAAATTAAAAAGGGTCTATGATCGATAAAAGATTTTTCTTTCTTTCTTTTTTTTTTATTTATTATTTATTATTAT
>NW_014569717.1:350702-351656 GCF_001313835.1 Polistes canadensis
CCTTTTCGATATTTCTCTGTTTTATATTTAGTAACTTTCGTTTGAAATTCTAGGGGAACAAACAAATGGATTTCGATTAAAATTCTTATGATATGGATATTATTTTAATTGGACGAATATTTTTAATCAAATTTACTATCGTTTATAAGTTTTCAGTTTAAGGAAAAAAACAAATTGTTCGAAAAAAGAAAAAAAGAAAAAATCCACTAGAAAAGGTTTCAATTTTATGAACGTGCCATTGGGAGAAGAAGAACATCAACGGCAGCTGATCGTCGTATTTATAAACGATAAAAGGGGTAGAAAAGTATAGTGTATGACGATGGTGTATACTCGTTGACTATCACAAGGGTTATATAGCGTTGCTAGTAACATAATCGGTTCTCCCAGTGGCGTTACCGAAGGCAATTCGCCAAATTTCCGTGCTTCCCACGAGAACGATCGAGGTCAACGAAATTCTCGAGAGTTGTTTGAGAGAGTATGTGTGTGAGAATAAGAGAGAGAGAGTGAATTCTCGAAGCGTAACTCCTGCGACTGGCTGTTTTACGCGTATCAAAGTGAAGTTCCTGTAATCCTGCTGATACGGCAGGATTCTGTTCGTTTATGTCACTACGAGAAAATCGAATTCCCCGTTATGACATTGCAGTATGCTTCTTCGAAGAAACTGAATCCTGCAATGAAATTTACGAGTTGTTTCGGTCGTCGTTTAACGAATTATCCGATCGTCGATTGGTCGAATAAAATATATTCGAACGATAAAGAATTTTTATGTATATAGAAATACAAAATTGTATTCATATAATACATTTTATATAAAAAGTTTAACACTAAACATCTCAAATGATTGGATCCTGTAATTTACAGAAAAATGTAATAATTCAAATAATATATATTTATCGTTATTTCGGACTTGATAACGTATTAGATTTATTATCTTATTTAATTCTTATTACATCT
>NW_014569718.1:0-6022 GCF_001313835.1 Polistes canadensis
ATTATTAAAGCAAAAAATTGTATCCTATTGATATAAATCATATTTTATTTTAAATATAAACATTCATTTTCAACCAGACAAATGTATATATTAATAATTTCGATATTTGTTATTACCAAAAGATTTATTTTCGAATATGTTAATATCAATGATATTAATATTTCTTTAATTTTTTTTTTGTATCTTTTTTATAAGATCAAAATATAAAAAATAAATTCCTTGATTTTTATAGTTATTTGGTAGTATCTTGAGAAACAATAAAATAAAAAAAAAATAACAAGAAAAGAAGATAATAAAATAAACAATTTATATTTATTAATGTTAATACGATTCTTGAATAAATCAATGATCATCATAGAATACAAATTATTATTTTTACAACATAATCATCATCAAATGTTAATATTAAATTAACGCAAATGTATAAGTCAAAAAAATGAATTAAAAATATCGAAAGAAAGAATTATAAAGAAAATGAAAAGGAAAGAGAGAGATACATATATAAAATTAAATAAACTGTGTGTGTGTGTGTGTGTGTGTGTGTGTTACACAAAGAAAAAAATATTTTCGATTCTGGTCTTTGGGTGACGCATGAACGATAAATTATTCGTTGTTACACGAATTTTTTTTTTTTTTAAAACTCACATCAAGATAATGTTTATTTCCAAGAGTAAAAAGATAGAAATGTTTCTCGCGTGTCGCCAAAATCATTTTTTCGAAATATTTTCTACGAATGAAAGAAAGAAAGAGATAAATAAAATGAGAAGAAGAAGAAGAAGAAGAAGAAGAAGAAGAAGATGATGAAAAAAAGAACACACGCACACGCATAACGAAATAATTCTATTTATTTAAGAAGATAGAAAGAAAAAAAAAATGTAATACAAATCAGATGACATTTATATTTTGACTTTGTAAAAGAAATAAAAAAGAAGTTGAGGAGGAGGAGGAGGAGGAAATAATAAATACGTATTTTTCATTTCAACATTTATTCTTCGTGGAATAAAACCGAAACTATAATAATCATAATTTTAATGTGTTATACTAAACGTATATATATATATATATATATCTAAATATAAATGCACACGTGTACACGTTTGAGAAACAATATTCATTAGACGATTAGATTATTTCTTTTTTTTATAGATAAACGTGATTATTCTAATAAAATGTTCTTATTTATTTATTAGATTGAAACCATATTTGTATTAATATTTCTACAAGTTAAAATCATAGAGACTGTGTTATCGTAATTCGTAAAAGATTTATTAATAGATAAGATAATTTCTTTAAATAACGTGTATATATAGATTATTTCTTTTTATTATTATTATTATATATATATATTTTTACTTAAAGTATACCTATAATCAAAAGTTAAATGAATTAAAATTAATAATTGGCTAGAAAGTTCGATCAAAGTTGCATTTCCAAATTTTTTTCGTATATTCAATATAATATATTTAATATAAAAATTTATTCACAAATAAAATGTTCAATGAAATATTTAATATTATATTAAATTAATTACACACAGATAAATTTATGAAATGAAAAATATATAAATTTATTATCAAGAGTATCCTATATATATATATATAACATTTATTTTTTTCCCCCCGAAAATTTTCATTATTCATTTATAAACAATTAATAATAGCTGGGTGGATGAGGGAGCGGTGCGGGGACGAGGGGGGAAAGGGATGAGGTTGAAGATCAGACTTTCTAATTGACGTTGGTATAACGCTAATTGATTTTAAATGTCAGCCAGAATACTCGTGAAGAACTTAATAATGCGTATTTACGTGCACTTACATGCGACAAACATATATCCATCGTTTATCGCCTCGTGCATTTGCGTCATGCTTTAGTAACATTTAGTTTTTCTTTAACAACGTCCCTTTTTTTTTTCTCCATTTATTTTCCCGTTGAATCAACGATCTTAGATTCGATTCGATACGATACTTAACAGTTCTCAATTTATCTAAGTTCTTATCTATTACAAAGAAGAAGAAGAAATGGAAGAAAAAAAGATCCTATATTCATGCATTTGCATAAAACATTTACATTAGAAACACATGAACGTATACAATCAATACCTATATATATGTATATTAGTTTGTTTTTGATATCGTTTTATTTTGTTCGTTAATATTTCAAATGTAAACATTTAAACGTTAATAGAAAACAAATTGTACAATCACAATTAATTTGATTTCTATTATTTAATTAATTAATTAATTAACGCGATGAATAATTATTTTAATTTTTATATTTATTAATACGAAATATAAAATTTTTCGAATCAATTATTTTCTAACACGTTTGAAACGTTATCTATTATTTTCAAGTATTTTCTTAATATTATTACACGAGAGTGTGTTATATTAACGCGTTAGAAGAATTTCATTAAAATGGCACGTAACGGTGATGTTTCGAATTTAATTTTCTCTATATCTTTTTCTATATCTTTGTGTTAGTCTTTCTCTTATTCATTACTCAAAAGCAATTATTTTACATAACTAGAAAAGATGAATTACCATTCGCATAAGAGACGCGTAATTCATATATATATATATCCATACACACATATACTTATAAACATAAATCCGACCAACCAAACTCGCGAAAATATTTTCACACGCGATATCACATGAGTGACGTAACGATAAGAAAAGTTAACAAACAGCTGACAAGTATTATAAGCATCTATGATATATATATGTGTATCTATCTATCTATCTAAACTAAATGATCTATGATAGTAACATTATCAAAAGGATGAATCAAATATTATCGATCTTTGATCAAAAATTATTCGACATTCCAGACGAAAAATTCAATCATTTTATTAGAAAGTAATGGATAATATTAATATTTTTTTTCTTACAATAAATAAATTGTTCTAAACATTTGATTACACGATTACATCATTTCGTTAATAAAAAATAAAACTATTTCTAGTGATTTTACTCTCTCTCATTTCTTTTAACTGAGATAAGAATCTGAAGATGGCGCATCCTTCGAATCGAAATTTTTAAAATGGCGTTCACTGAACGAACATTTTCCTTCAAAACTGTGCACATCATTTTATTTTCCCTTATTTACTTTTGTTAATAAAAAAAAGAGAAAAGAATGTTCATTCTGATTATCAATTTTTGTAATTTTACGTATAAAATGTCTGTTCCTATAATGAAATAGAAAATAATTTCGAGGTTATGTGTATCGACAAACAAAAAATACCTGCACGAAAAAGAAAAAACAAATAAATAGAGTTTTCAACAATAGTAGAAATCATTTCTAAAACTATCTATTATTAAAAAGAAAAGAAAAAATAGAAATAAATAAAAAATAATATACTAAGCAGGAAGTAATTTGTTAAAAGCAAACTAAAAATAATATTCACGATTAGAGCTGACATTTATAACTTTACAAAATTACAAACTAGTAACAAAACGTCTAACTAGTTCGACTAGTTTTATCTGTCCATAGCCATAGTATTATATATACATATATATATATTTATGTATACGTATTTACCTGTATATATAATGTATAGAAAATGAACGTATACAAAGGTATTAATTTTCCTATGTTAGTGATAAAGACAGGAACAATGTTGTCAGAATATTAATGGATTATTAATGTAGTTATCTATGACCACGACAGCTTCTGAAAGGTCTCGTGCAGCTTTGTCAGACTGTATAGTTGTATTAGAATATATATAACACACACACACATATTTATATATACTACATATTAATACAGGACATGAATACGCACATGTATAGATAAAAGAAGCATGACGAGTTTTGTTTTAAAAAACAAGAATTTAAATGACCATTGGTTAGATTTTCTAATCTTTCTGTTACATTCTAAAATGTTCTATTATATTCGTCGATATATTTTAAGAAATAGATTAGAAATGCAATAAGAAATAAATAAAATAAGAATGAATTTAATCGGTCGCGTAAATCGTCTTGTTTTCTTTCTCACGCGTTGTATAAAATGCTTAGGAAACTGAACGTGACTCTCATAGATCGTTTAGATAAATTCTTTATCCTTTTCCTTTTCTTCATCTTTCTATTTTCTTTCTCTTTCTCTATCTCTTTCTATTATACGATCGATAGGCTAGTAGATTAGCTTAGAAGATCGTGAATACAAAGTCGAAGAGGGAAAGTCACTGAAGTTTATGCTTATCTTTTATTTACGATCTCTTATGCATTAAATCTTTGCTATACATTTTAATAGTGATTTATGTGATTGAAATTTTCTCCATTATTATTTTCTTTCATCCGACAAAAAAAAAATATCTTCGATTAAGAAAAAGAGAGACGATTTCTTAATCACATTTTTAAACATTCATTTTCAACATTATTTTATTCGAATATATAAACAATGAAATAATAAATAATCATCGGTGTAATTGTTCAATTTTCAATACTTTATTTAAATATATTCAAACATAATCGTATTGAAAACGTATAAAAAAATATTTATTCGATTAACAATGAAATTATTGTAATACAAACAATTGAATACAAAATTAAATGATTACGAAACAAATCTAGAAAATATATATATGTAATAATGATTAGAATTAGGAATGAAATTAAACGAATGATAAATATATATATATAATTGTAATAAAATGGAGGATTAAATTGCAGGTTAGAAATGAGAAAATGGAAGCTTGCACAATCGAAATGGTTAGTAAACGAGTCGCGGCAAAAGGTGCTCCACATTCTATATTTAAAGTCTCGCGTTTAGGGCACCCGAAAGAGAGACAGACGGCCACATGTGCCGCCTTTTCGTTTCGTTTCGTTTAGTTTAGTTTAGTTTCCTCTCCTTTCCTCTTTTCCTTTCCTTTAAACGTCTCGTGTCGTACTAAACCTAACCTCTTCATGCGTGCTCGCACAATATTTCTACTACTACTATTACTATTATTATTATTATTATTACTAATGCTACACTCTGTCGTATAAAAAAAGATTTAAATTTACTTTAACTAATTCTAAAATATATACCCCATCTTTTTCTATCTAACTTATATAGATTTTCAAATAAACAACATCATCATCATGATCATCATCGTCATAGTCGTCGTAATGTTTTTCTGTTTTATTCGAAAATCTCTTCCGTTGGTTAATGTGAAATTTTCTATTTCTTTTTTTCTTTTCTTTTTTCTATCCAAGCATTTAATTTAAGAAAGAAAATATTCTCTTTTTCATTGACTGTACTTTTTATATTTTGTTACTTTTTTTTACATACTATATTTAATCTTTGGATCGGTCAATTATTTTTATCGGATTGTTATTAATATTTTCTTATTATTTTCAAAATTACGATTACGTTACTTTTGTTATTGAACATATATAACAAATGGAAATTAAATAATATAATTATTTCTTTTTATTTCTCTAATTATATTTAAAAAACATTTTCTAATATCCTGTATAATAGAGGAAATAATTTAACGTATTACAAACATTTATTACAATTGGAAATTCTTAAATTACTATTATAATAACAACGAAACGTTCGGTTAATTAATTTTTAATGATTTCGTTGCAAATATATTGACGACAAATAAAACGATTATCGTATTATTATTATTTCCCTAGACATAAAAATTAATACGAATTTCGAAACTATTAGAATAATATAATATACAAATTCGAAAAATAATTATACTATTTTATGTTAATTTTTTTTTTGTTTTCTCATTATTCTTAGAATCTAATGTCTACGTAATCGATTTAATAGTATTATCGATCGACTTACTTCTACTTACTTACATACTTGTTTATTCTTCCGGTTTCGTTCACATTACGTCATACAATTGCTTACAATTATATTCGAGCCACGCCTACGTTAACATAAAATAATAATAATAATAATAATAATAATAATAATAATAATAATAAAAAAATAAAAAAGAAACCTATAACAAGTGACAATTATCGTTTAAAATATTAACGATCATTTTAATATACACATCTATATATAGATATTATCACGT
>NW_014569718.1:7002-8428 GCF_001313835.1 Polistes canadensis
ATATAATAATTATTTGACTTATTTTATTTCTAATTGATAGAAACAATTATTATTATCGTATGATTGATCATTAAAAAGTTTTAAATATTAATTCCTAATCAAATTTATTCTAAAGGAAAAACAAAACAAAAAATATAATACAATTATAAATGAAATAGTAAAAAAAATGTTAAACTCGAACTTGAAGAAGAGAAGAACGCATTCTTTGAAAGCAGCCAACTAAGCATTTATTCTTTCTCTCTCTCTCTCTCTCTCTCTTCTCTCTCCTATCTTCTCTTTCTTTCTTTCATTCTATATCTGTCTGTCCGTCCGTATATCTTTGTCTTACGTTCATAGTCGGAGACCGGACGAAATAAGAAACGCAAATGCGCGATGCATTAAGAAGACTGCTGCCGTTTTAACTCTCCCCCCCCCCCCCCCCCCCCAGTTTACCCACTCCACCCACCACCTTCTTCTCCTTTAACCTCACTATTCTCCTTCTCTTTCAACTTCACCCCCCCCCCTCACACTTCTGCCACTTTCAACTTCACCCCTACCACCAGTAGCAGCACTTTCAACTTCACCACCACTACTTTCAACTTCAATCCCACTACTTTTCTTCTTCCACTTCTTGTTCTTCTGATATTTCTGCTTCTGCTTTTGATTCTACTTCTTCTACATCTTCTTCTTCTCGTCTTTTTTCCTCTTATTTGTCCGCCGTTCTTATTATCCGACGTCGTTTCGTTAAATGATCGCGTACGTGCCGAGTAAGTACTTTTGTACCGGACGACTGTAAATGAAAACAACCGAGTGATCTTCTGACGCCTTTGATAGGTCACATTACTCGAATCTTTTTCTTATTAATCGTGTTTTTGTTTTCTACACTTTTTTTTCCATTAATTTCTTTATTTTTCTGTATGTAAATACAGAGAGTCAAAAATATATTTCGTATATGGTTTTGAAAGTAATGTAAGATTTATTTATTTATGTATCTTCTCTTTTGGAAAATTATTAATCTTAATTATGATTTTTTATTATTTTACGTGTTTTATTATGTAATAGAATATATTTTATTTTTAGTTCCACAATTTTTTCTGTATGTAAATACAGAGACCAAATATATTTTGTATATGGTTTTGAAAGTAATGTAAGATTTATTTACTTATGTATCTTCTTTTGGAAAATTATTAATCTTAATTATGATTTTTTATTATTTTACGTGTTTTATTATGTAACACAATTTTTTCTGTATGTAAATACAGAGACCATATATATTTTGTATATGGTTTTGAAAGTAATGTAAGATTTATCGTAATAACTTCGTATAGCATACATTATACGAAGTTATACGATATCGTTACGTCACTCATGTGATATCGCGTGTGAAAATATTTTCGCGAGTTTGGTTGGTCGGATTTATGTTTATAAGTATATGTGTGTATGGATA
>NW_014569718.1:8984-11119 GCF_001313835.1 Polistes canadensis
AAAATTATTAATCTTAATTATGATTTTTTATTATTTTACGTGTTTTATTATGTAACACAATTTTTTCTGTATGTAAATACAGAGACCATATATACTTTGTATATGGTTTTGAAAGTAATGTAAGATTTATTTATTTTTGTATCTTCTTTTGGAAAATTATTAATCTTAATTATGATTTTTTATTATTTTACGTGTTTTATTATGTTCTACAATTTTTTCTGTATGTAAATACAGAGACCAAAATATATTTCGTATATGGTTTTGAAATTAATGTAAGATTTATTTACTTATTTATCTTCTTTTGGAAAATTATTAATCTTAATTATGATTTTATTATTTTACGTGTTTATGTAATAGAATATATTTTATTTTTAGTTCCACAATATATTTCGTATATGGTTTTGAAAGTAATGTAAGATTTTATTATTTTAAGTGTTTTATTATGTAATAGAATATATTTTATCGAAATTGATCACGCTAAAATATTTATTATTCAAAACTTAATATATATATATATATCTCTTAGAAAGATAATAATAATTTATGATAATTATTTATTCTGACCAATTGAATCGTTTGAATATTCTAATTTCTAATATCAAGCACATAAAGATCCAAAATTAGAACTCCTTAAATTGAATCAAGTAGCATCTATAACATTGAAGATTTAAAGTCATTAGGATTAGACGATGATGTACGCCTTTGTCCTAATTTTCTTTCTAACATCATTCGACGATGATTTCGTAACCAATTGGAAATTTACTGTTCTATGATTACGCGTGTATACATTCCTTATTATTTCTAAATCAATATTCATTAGAATTTATATTTATATTATAACGAAATAATTGTATAAATGTATATTCTATAAAACGTTTCTCACGATTCTAATCAGAAAACGTGTGGGGTACATAAATAAAAGATAAAAACAAAACAAAACAAAAAAATTATTATAAAAATAAAAATGATGAGAGATAGATAAGAATAAGAAAAAATATAATAATATTAATCATAATGAAAATAATTTATGTACTTATATCTTCGCGTACAAAGAACATTCTTCCTTTCTACATACACAAATACATATACATATATATATATTTATACATACAATATATTTCTATGTGTACGTGTAAATGTAGGACGTACATAAATGGCTTTCACCGTTAACCGATTTTAATTACCAGATAGGTTTGTAACCGGTATTCGATCAAAAAGTTTTAATCGTCGATCTAACTCACGATTCCATCATACTTTATTACTTCCATACTTTGAAATAATAATTATTCAATACTTAGGATCTTTGTGTGTTATTTATCGTTGAAAAATAAAATGTTCAAGAATTATGGCATTTGTCCGTTATTCGAAACTTCAAAACGAAAACTCGCTAAGGAATCATCGGATCGTATTAATTTGTGCAAACAACAGCACATTTTTTTCCAACTAGAGTTCTTAACAATATAATTATTAATTTATTATATAAAAAAAATAACAAAAATATTTTATTTTTTTTTTTTATTTCAGATCATAATTAAATTTATAATAAATATCACATGGGTTTTCGAGAAAATATTTCAATTATTTGAAATACAAATATAATATAGAATTTTTATTTGTTTAAACTGTACTCTCTCTCTCTCTCTCTCTCTCTCTCTCTCTCTCTCTCTCTCTCTCTCTCTCAGGTATATTTGTAATATTCATTAAAATTAATTAAATTCGCGTGTACATAATGGTATTATATATAAATTTTTTTTTTCATTCTTGCTAATTAACTTTGCAGTTTAATTAATCCCTACCGTATTATAATTTTTTTTTCATTATTAAACGTAAATATTTTTATCCAAAAATTTTGAGCCGACCGTACGTTAATTATAGGTCCCCCCGCCCCCCGTGCCTTTAATATGGGAAAAACACTTTAATTAAATGATAAATATTAATTTGATTTGTTACAAAAAAAGAAAAAGAAAATAATAATAATAAAGGGGGCCAGAAAAAAAGATATTACAATATTTCCATTTAAAAAAATAAAATCGAGGGAAAAAAGAAAACAATATTTCTCGTATAATATTTGATAATAATTCATCGTTTTAATTAAATTCTTTCATTAATTTTATTATCTCAATATATATAGGGGA
>NW_014569718.1:12459-13625 GCF_001313835.1 Polistes canadensis
ATATATATATATATATATATTATTACTAGTAATATATATAGAAAAATTGGATGAAAACTATTCCGTATGAGAGAAAAATATCTTAAAACACAACATCTGTCGACTATAATATCCATTGACTCTCTTTTTAAGTATCCACGCGTGCGTACGATGTGTGTCGTCGTCTTCGGTCGTGACACTAACGCGTGTCGTATCGTACACACATATAACACAAGACAACATAGATACGCACACATACATAAATACACTAGGAACGTATAGGAAAATAACACACGCGGGAGTTCTCGTTCGTTTCTTAAAATAAAATCGGCCACCGCACCGTAATAAATTCTATTTGCCTCCTTATTTCTCTTATCGTTCGTGCAAACCTACAATTTCTTTCATATACATATATATATACACATATACATACACAAATATATATATATATATATATATATATTTATTTGTATACGTGTGTATTTCATATATGTTTATATGATTATAAATATTATGTGTATTGATATATGTACGTATATGTGTATGAGTATAGATGAGGGTAGGTGTAAGGGTAAGAGTGTGAGTAGGTTTGTGTGGGTTAGGTTGAAAGGGGAAAGGGGAAAGGGGAATTACTTCTTCTTTCCTTCAAATCGTGATCAAGAGAGTGAAAGAGAGGGAAGATGTGTGTGACTCTTTTAAAATGAGAATAAAAAGAGAAATATAAAAGAAGTATAAATGAAAGAGAAAGAGGAAAAGTATATAAGACGTGAGTCAGAAAAAGAGGGATAGAAAAGAAATAAGAATAATAAGAAGAAGTAAGACAGCAACCCTATCTTTTCGAATATTCATCTCAAGCTGTTACTATATATGTTAAGGATGTAATTCAAGAATGTTAACTAACTGTCGTATCTTTATTCTTAGACGGTGTCATTGAAATATTTTGTCAAATATTATTTTTCTAATTATAGAGATTAAATTTAATATTGATTTAAAATGTGTGCTATTGTTTATGAATTAAAAAAGGGAAAAATAATTATTGAAAGTTGGAAATAAATATATTTGTGTTTTTTTTTTTTTTTTTAGATTTTAAAATGAAAATATAAAATAAAAAGAAAAAAATAAAGGGGGGTTGGGATATAGTTTTATCAGGAAAATTTTATTATTTTTATTATTTTATATTATTAATA
>NW_014569718.1:13980-18253 GCF_001313835.1 Polistes canadensis
TATATTTTATTATAATAGGCCCTTTTATTTTGTTGTTGATTAGAATTGGAACAAATTTTCTATTACAAGGAAACATGAATTATTTTTAATTTACAGTCATGAGTAGGAATATTCCAGTAACTTTTATTATACACATATATATTATATTATTACATATTATTTATATTTATATTATTTAATTTATATATATATAGATGTATAGGGTGTCCCATTTAAATCGATCCACTTGAATACTTGACACATCGATTTATAAATATCAATAACAAAAATTAGTCATTCGTACAATAACGAACAAAATAATCCTAATCATGTTGCATAGGTATACAAATAAATATTGTTATTGTACAGATGCGTCATTAACGCCCTTGAATTCATGCTTAATTATTATTGCGCATCAGTTGCGTACACGTATTTAACGTCATCGATGCTAATTACTCGAATAGAAAGAGATACATTGTATTGTACATTTCACAGAGAAACTGTGTTAGAGAAAGATTGAGTGAGATAGATAGATAGAAAGAAAGTATCAATACAAGTGTTTGTTGTGTGTGTATGTGTCTGTCTGTGAATGAATGAAAAAGAAAAAGATAAAGATAGATATAGATAAGTAATGCATTCTCAGAACAAATTTGAAACCTTAAATTTGTTTCTTTCTTTTTTTTTTTATCACTATGACGTGATCATTATTAAAAGTGTATACGTATGTACACGTGTAAGTATGGTCATACTTAAAAAAAATGATACGAGAAAAAAGAACAGAAATATACCTGTTTCTATAAAAAAAAAAAAAAAACCAAAAACAAAAGAGAATGATTCATAACTTTTGTATTTCCATTTTTCTATCGCGTTCAACTTAATTTTGTCTTTCTTTTTATTTTTCAATTCGTCAAATATTTTTCCGAAAATTTTCTACCCTCCCCCCTCCTCCCAACCCCCATTTTCCTATTCGTTTATTATTAATCTACGATCATTTTGTTTAGTTGTTGAGATTATTCTTTTTTTGTTTTCTTTTTTTTTTTTGAATCAAACTATGTCACCTTTATAAATAATTCATCGTTCAACATTATTTTCTTTCATTTCGTTTCATTGTTTTTCTTTCATACACGAAAATAATATTTAAACTAAAGTTTTGTGTTAAAAATTCATATTGAATGATATGCGGTTGTAAGAAAATGTAATGTTCTGTTTTTTTCTTTTTTATCGTGAGAAATACATAACGCGTTAAAATATGTATCCCATTATTTGCTCAACGTTATTAAATCTAATTTAAATTACCGATGACTATGGCAATTTAAATCAGACGAATTACGTAGTATAATTTACATTGATTATATTCCTAAGTATATATATATTTATTTTTTTGTTTTAAATCAAAGTCGTAAACAACCATACACAATAACGAGTTAACCGATTTATCGAATAGAAAATCAAATTTCTAATTCGTCATTTGAATGAAATTAAATGGAAATCTTTCTAACCGGTAATACCATTAAAAATCTATATTTCTAAATTAGAAATAAATCATATAGATTTGAAATAAAACAAATCAATGTGATCGGATAAATAATCAACGTCAAATAAAATTACATTGGATCGACATTTTTTAATCAACGCCATAAACGTTAATTAACGGTAACCGTTACTTTAATCGAAATTTTAATTAAATCAAAATCATCGCAAAACTCTTAAGTCGCGTAATGAAATTAAAAAAAAAAAAAAAAAACCAAAAACCATTCCAATAAAAAAAAAGATAAAATACTTTCTTAAACAAGACAATTAATACACAATTTAATACACGATAAAAAAAAAAACACAAACAAAATACAAATATATACATAAAAAAAATACATTCCAACGAGGAAACCTGAACAAAAATAATAAAAAAAAAACAATCACTGTATATCTCCTAAAAAAAAAAAAAAGAAATAATAAAAATTCATAAGAAAAAAAAAAGAAACTATTTCTGAAAAGAAGTTATGGAGAAAAAACAAAAGATTTCAAATATACGTTGGGTATTTAAACCTCGGATTTTATTTCTATGGGGCGGGGGAGGGGGAGGGGAGAGGGGGCGTTCATAGATCACACATTTCTAACGAACTAGTTCCCCATTGCGCGTATAGATACATACAAACACATATATACATACAAACACACATATACATACACGTGTGCGTTCTTCGAACATCGTGTAACGATCCGTTAATAACGTTACCGTTAACTGGTAGCACACATTAGTGGTCACCGTGGCTATTTGCATATCGGATCGGTAATTTCCATCTGGCAGCAGCTAGCAACCAACCAACTCAACCAACTCAACCAACCAACCAACCAACCAACCAACCTACCTACCTAGCAAGCAAGCAAGCAAGCAAGCAAGCAACGTAGCTTGCTTACTATACTTCCCTACCTACTACTATACACACACACAGATACATACACACATACATTTATATTCTATTATTTGTGTCAGTTCGAAATATATCCGTGTACGCACCAACGCGCATTAAACGTTCATGCGTGATATGGAATCGAGTTAGATATTGCTTGCACACATACATACACATACACATTTTCATATGTATATATATATATGTGTATTTAACATTTCAAGTATTCGTCAATATATATATATATATATAAGTGTATGTGTGCGTTTAAATTTCTAAATGTGGAATACTAAAATAAAACATAGCAATGAACACTAATACTATACATATATACATCTCTGGGTGTGTGTGTGTGTATGTGTGTGTGGTATCTTTTTATTCGTATGTATATGAAACATAACGTAGTAATATAAGAGAGAGAGAGAGAGAGAGAGAGAGAGAAAAAAAAAAGAAAAATGAGAGAAGAAGGACCCAACCATCATCGTTGTTACTTTGGTAAAGTAGTCGGCCATTACTAAAGAAACATAGTGATTTATTCATCCTTTAGTCATCTCGATCCAAAATGAATATATTCGCATTATAAACTCAACTCGAATATAAATCGCGCTAAAAGATCTAATCGATTGATATTTTTATTCTCATTCTTTTTATATCTTATTTTTTACATATATATATTTATATACACTTACACGTACATAATATAGACACGTTAATATATATATATGCAGAGAGACACGTGTAAAGATAATTTTTAAAAATAACCTTAACGCTTATAATAACGTCCGTTACCGATTTTATATCTATATTTTTTTTTGTTTCGTCTTCTTGTTTTCATTATTACGGAAAATATTATTATGATTATTATGATTCTTTGCGATAATTGCGATAAACTGAACAAAAAAATACATTAAATAAAAGTTGATCTGTTTTGATTGACTATACATTGCAATATAAAAAAAAAGTTCGAAAAAAAATTGTTTATACTTATAGCAAACAGATTTTAATGATTTTTATATTAAATTAAAGTACAATCTTTTTTCTACGCGCAGAATACATTATTGAGTAATAAATCGATAAGCAAAGGTTCATAAAATGTCAGAGAATGCAATGCTGTAAATTCTGCATCTTTGCAATTTCTTTGATAAGTTTCGGTGAATATTCTTTATACTTATAGCAAATGGATTTTAATGATTTTTATATTAAATTATAGTACACTCTTTTGTCTACACATAGAATACCATATCCAGTTATAAATTTAGCATGTAAAGTTCAGGAAATGTCAGAGAATTCAATGCTGTAAATTGTGCATCTTTGCAATTTCTTTGATAAGTTTCGATGAATATTTTTTATACTTTTAGCAAATGGATTTTAATAATTTTTATATTAAATTAAAGTGCACTCTTTTCTCTACGTGTAGAATACCTTTTTTAGTTATAAATCAATTTGCAAAGGTTCAAAAAATGGCAAAGAAAAATTGGCGGACTAGGCATTGTTAACATTGCCTAATGCCAGGCATTGTTAACATTACCGGCCTAGGTTCCAAACCACCCCCGGCAATAAAATCTATTTGCTAAAAGTATAAAAAATATTTGCGAAAACTTTTCATAGAGATGGCAAAGTTGGAAAAATTTTGCAGCATCGCATTCTTTGCCATTTTATGAACCTTTGCAGATTGATTTATAACTCAAATGAGTATTCAACTTGTAGATAAAAGAGTATACTTTAATTTAATATAAGTTTCATTAAAATCTATTCACTTTTAGCATAAAAAATTTTTAGCAAAACTTTTCAAGGAAATTGCAAAGATGCACAGTTTACAGTATTGCATTCTCTGACATTTTATGAACCTTTGCTGATCGATTTATTACTCAATAATGTATTCTACG
>NW_014569718.1:18648-21207 GCF_001313835.1 Polistes canadensis
TAGCTATAAGTATAACAAATTTTTTTATAACTTTTTTCTTATTGCAATTTATAGTCAATCAAAACAGATCAACTTTTGTTTAAAGTATTTTTTTGTTCAAGTTATCGCAAGTACTTGACAAATCGTGACTAGAGTTTTGTGGGACATCCTTTATATACCTAACTCTATCTATTTTCTTTTATTCGTGAATGAATAACTAACATAAGTCTACAGTCTCGACGTGTAACAATGCATATTACATCTCACAGTTCGTGTTGCCCTAAGACGCTCGATGATTTTTAAAATGTCTCTTGTTTTACTTTTGGATGAGGGGAGGGAAAGAGTGAGTGGGTTTATCTAAATAGGTGATAAATTTTTCAAAAGCGTACGTTCATATATAAACTTGACAATAATTATGAGAATAATGTTATACAATGGAAATTAAGAAGAAGAAGAAAAAGAAAAAGAAGAAGAAGAAGAAGAAGAAAAAAAAGAAAAAGAAACATCATCAGTTTTATGATTTTAATGGAAATAAATTTAATGTAAAAGTAAATTAAACGAGCACTGATTGATTCGATGTTTTTCAAGTTCGTTGCTTTTATGTCAAATACAATATAATCATTTCAATCAAATAAATTGACACCTATATCTAACATATCAGTGCATATTTTTTCTTTTTCAATATTACGAATTACTATTAAATCTTAATCACACACACACACACACATAAACATACCTACACACGCACAGACCTATGAATGATACGTGATTTTTGATATACAAAAAAAGGGGCTCATGTTTTATATGTAAATCAACAGATTACAAAATATCATAGGAAATATCATCGTCCTCAATTATTACTGCAAAATAGCGTGTGTAATTTAATTAAATACATCAAATACCCCTTTCCACACACTCAACAAACCCCCTTCTCTCTCACACACACACACACATTTATATATACATACATAGATATATATAAACATAGATATAAACTCTCTTGTTTCTCAGTATTTGCATTCCTATCACAATCGAGTTAAATGTACTATGAATATTAACTCCTCTGTTAATTAACTTTATACCGTAGCGTCGATTGCGAGCTATTAATTACGCTAGTGAACAAAGAGAACAAGTTCGTAACGTTTATTGGTCTGTTCTAGCTATAGTTTTACCGATTTACATCCTAGCAAGTTGTTGTTTAACGATATATTAGATTAGATATTAGATGTGTCAACTGTTCTAATATAATTTGGATTATTGTTTGTTTGTTTGTTTGTTCATGTTCCTTTTCTTCTTTTTCTTCTCCTCCCCCACCCTCTTTTCTTTTTGTTTCTTGTAAAAGGAAGAAAAAAAAAAGGAGAAACCCCCCGAGATACTTATTAATCGGTATTAATTTTCTGCAATTTTTTTTTATTTGTTTAACACCCTCTACCACTCTGCCCTTCACTATTATTATTATTTCTTTGTTTCAAGATAAGAAAATTTATAATTATCGCGTTGGATAGCGTGACTTACTATTAATCATATACTCGTTTCTTTTTTTTTTGTTTTGTTTAAACGAATGAAAAATTCTTTTTACAACTCTTTCTTTTTTTTTAATTATTATTATTATTATAATTATCGTGAACATCTATATGAATTCGTATGAGTGTATGTTTCTTCTTTTTCTTTTTTTTTTCTTTTTTTTTGCCTAGAAATTCATTTGAAATTAACATTATCTATCTAATGACACGTATTTTATTATTATTATTATTAGTAAGAAAAAATATTAATACAGTTAACGCATTGAAATTATATTCTCGAACATTTAATTAAAACGATAAGGAATAAAAATTCTTTTTTCTAATCATACAGAGATATAAAATGTCATATATAATTATATTTTAATCTCGCTTACGTTTGTGAAATATCATTTTACTTTTTTAAACTAACCATTAAATAAATACTTCAATGTTAAATAGAAAATATAAATGTGAGAAGAAATGATTTGATATTAAATAAAACTTAAGATGAAAATCTTTATCAACATTTACAATCGTTACAAATTAAATATTCTACATTATTTCAATGAAAAAACAATATATATATATATCATTACGAATATAATTATAATAATGAATAAAAGAGGTGTGAAAAAAAAAAATGAAATGAAAGATAATGGAAGATAGTTGTAGGCGCCAATAAAGTTAACAAAAGTGTCTGTCTGCCAACTATTGTACAATGCATTATCTCATCAGGATAGTTTATTATTACAATGGTTATACCGGTCAACGTGTTTTGCAGTAGTATGCGCAAGTTGCAAGTTGTTCTCATTGATATCTCCTTATATCTTTCCACACGTATTACTTTGCGTATAGAGAACGAAAAGCGAAATGTCGACGGTCACGCGTGTACCGAGAGACACATTATACCGCGTGTATTTTTATCAACGGAAGTGCGTCGTTGTACGTGCGCGCATTCCTGCAGACGATGCCTGGAAAAGCAACTCTGGGAGTGTCACTAACTATCTTTTAATACATATATCTATATTTATACATTATACACCAAAATATATCTCCATATTAATCATTTCAAATATAT
>NW_014569718.1:22658-29822 GCF_001313835.1 Polistes canadensis
ACTATACACCAGAATGTATTTCTCAAATTAATAATTTCACATATGTATATGAAATTATATTTTCTATATTCATTTTATCTTCTTCATATTCATTTGATATATATATCTACTATACTATTATATCTATTTACTATATATATCTATAGTATATATATAATACTATCTTTTAATATATATATATCTATATTTATACACTATACACCAGAATGTATCTCATATTAATAATTTCAAATATTTATATGGWATTATGTTTTCTATATTCATTTTATCTCCTTCATATTCATTTGATATATATATCTACTATACCTATTATATCTATCTACTATATATATCTATAGTATATATATGATACTATCTTTTAATATATATATATGGAATTATGTTTTCTATATTCATTTTATTTTCTTCATATTTATTTGATATATATATTTACTGTACTATCTATCTACTATATATTTACACTATATACATATAGTATAGAGTAGAATATATATCTCTACTATATATATACTAAATAAATAAGAATATAATTAGATGATTTGGATAGAAATGATATAACCTTTTTTTTCTAGCTTAATATATCTTTAAATATTTTCTTATATACAATTATTTGCTTGTATTAACGAATTTTTAAAAATTTTATATATATATATATTAGAGGTAGATAAAAAATTAATCTAGAAATGTAATATTAACATCCATATCCTTCATTTAGAAATATTATTCTCTCTCTCCTCTCTCTTGGATTAAATATAGATATATAATATTATTTTATATTCCCTAATCTTGTATAATTCTATCAATTAATTCTAATATATTATATTAGATAGATAAATAAATTTAAAGAGATGAAATATTAATATCAATCCTTCATTTGGAAATATTATTTTTGGGATTTAATATAGTTATATTATTATATAGATTCTAATTTTATATTTTTCTAATATTGATTAATTCTAATATATTACATTATGAAAACATTTTCCTATATCTATCTATCTGTCTGTCTGTTTGTCTGTCTGTCTGTCTATCTATTTGTCTTTCTCATCAATCTATCATCTAATAGATATGCAGAAACGTTGAGAATAGATGGAGAATTTGTAATTAACTTTGCTACTGCATTTCATCCTAAATGCATTAGGATCGTTTTAATATTTAATATTTTAATGCGTCATTTCTCTCTCTCTCTCTCTCTCTTGGGAATAGTAAATTCTAATCGATAGTTTCAATATTCCTAATTCTAATATAATCCTCACATGTTATATTTCAACATTAACAAAAAAAAATAATAAGAAGTTGAAAAATTATTGAATTATTAATTCTAATCTTTGAGTTCAATGTACTTTAGATTATTTGTCTAGAAAAATAATTAAAACAATTGTCCGTAATAGAAGCTTAGGAGACTTGGAAGATGGAGGAAATAAAAGAAATGAAACAAATATAAGAATTGGAATTAATTAAGAAAGGAATGCAAAACCTGAAACTTGAGAAACAGAGAACTCTAAGAGGGAAGCAAAGGGAAAGGGGGTTAGAAGTGAAGGAAAATGATTGAAAAAAGTTACATTCTTTTAACTTCGAATTCTTGATAATAATGTGATCGTAATAATAATAAATGTAGTAATTGAAACTCGTTTGGATAACTTCCAATAAGGCTGTGAGTGGAATTTGTAATCAAATTCTTTGGTTTTACTGAGAAATGATGAGGAATAATATTTAAGAAAAAAATTTAAGAGAAAGAGAGAAGAGAAAAGTTCTAAATGATGATGATGATGATGAGAGATGAAGGAAAACTTGTTTCTTCTACATCAACCCTCCCCTGGCCTTAAAGATTTTACCGATATTATTCAAATTTCTAATTAGAAAGTCACGTTAATAAAACACAAACGATAATTATAATAAATAAAATAAGTATAGAAGAAATGAATTAATGAAAATTAAACAAAAAAATTGAACATAAACTAAGAATAAAAATAAGATTTATCATAAATCTTTAGCTATGATTAATAAAATGTTGCAATATTTTCTAATAGAACAACGGTGAGTTACAAATGAAATAATTACAAATATAAATGAACAAAATATACGTGAATAAAAATGTAAAACACACACAGAAATGCAAACATATATAAATGTGATTTATAAAATAAAAAATTAATCTGAAAAATAAAAATGAACATTGAAGAGATTAAGAATAAAAATTGTATGTACACCGTGAGAAATGGTAACTATGGTAATAAACAAGTAATGCTGTTATATAGAATATGTTTGATCAATAATTCATCGCAGAGAAATTTGTATAACCTTTGAAAAATATTCATTTAAAAAATACAAAAATATGTAAAATAGAAAAAAAATCCTTAAATAAAATTTCATTCTTTACAACATATATTATATATATACAATATATATATATATATATATTGTTGATTGGTTTTACTCAGAGTATTGGATCCGTAAATTAGGCGTGTATTCATGGCATATCGTTTACGTAGTAAGTCACGACACAACTATACAAATACAGGAGGAACATATTTTGCGAAGCCATGAACGATGCGCGTTCACCGCATAACCGGATCAGAAACCATGCAATCGTATCTACTTTTCTACTTACGCTTTAGTTAGGGTGCTTCATTGTACATGCGAACACGATATGCGGGATACCCGCGGACGATTAGAAACTACACATTTCGGATATTTCATCTAATCGTTAACTTTATCTATATTTCATTCGTCCATTTTATTTTTATATATGTATATATATATATATATATATATATATATTATCATATTTATTTTTCGAACATAAACGAATGTTTGTAGCATTCCCTTAAATTAAAAGTTGAACGCAAATGTATCGGTAATTATAATAATATAAATCAATAAATTTTACAAATTCATTTGATGATTCATTTTTTGTATATAAAATATCTAACATAATATTATTTATCATTTTTGTTTGTTTCCAATTGTTTCGTTCTCAACTCTACTGTCAAATAAACTTTCTCTAATTCTATGGAGATTATTGTTTAATAATCTCTCAATATTTATAAGTTCAATTTATTTATTTATGATAAACAAGCGATATAGGAGAATGTAATTAAAATAAAATACAATTAATTAGATAAAAATACAATAATCAAGAAAACAACAAGTCTCATACATATATTACCTAATTAAAAAACAAAATAAATAAAAGATAAGAAGAAGACAATAATAATAATAATAATAATAATAATAAAAAACTCACGTAAGACTATAATTCGATATAAGATTACCGATCAACAACCGATCGATCTATCGATCCAATTTTTTTCTTCTTTTTTTTATTCCTCCTTTCAACTTTATATAGCAAAAGATCGCATTACTCGATCCAGTTTGGTACACGTATACAAACACATACATACACATATGTCTTCCATGCTTACTCTAGCATCAAAGATGCATATATATATATGTGTTTGTATGTGTTTTCTATCTCTCTCTCTCTTTCTATTTGGATTTCTTTGAATCGATGGCACCGATAAACGTCCCATGTATCATCGTGCCTTCGACTAACACAGCAACCATAATTTCCTTCTAGCCACCTGTAAACGATCACGTTGGAATCCGGAGCACACTAGCTTTCTAAAAAGCGTCAAAGCAATGCAGGAAGATCGTTCGAACGATTAAATGAATCAGGATATCGTTTGCTTTTCTTGCTCGTCAAATCAATAATATATATTCGGATAATTGATTAATGATAATTAACTTTAATTTATACTATTATAATAATTCCCTTTTACTCTTGAACGAAGAAAACAAAAAAAAAAAAAGAGTAGAAGTATGATTTACGTTTCAACAAGTTCAAAGATAAATTTATAAATTAAGTGTGTACATGTTTGTTTGTTTGTTTGTTTTTTTGTTATTAATTTTATATATTTTTATTTTGTTATATATTGTACATTTTTCTAATATTAATTTTCATATTTGATTTGATTTATATTAATAGTATATTTATAATATATATTTATATTTCAATATTAATCATTGTGTTCATTAATGCGCATAAATTAATTAATCCCGTTAGTGGTCGATTAATAAGCTTTTCGATCTTTTAACGTTAACCCGTTGACAACGAATTCCCGCTCAAACTGAATCATAAATGGCGAACCAATCCCGTGGTCTAAATGAATAAAAAATGGCGACGAAATGGTGGTCAAACTGAAGAAAAAAATGGCGACCGATTCGAGCTGAAAATTGATTTCATACAAATTTTTATCGTAAACGGTGGTCACGTAGTGTTAAATAAATGAAATATTATCAATCAATACAATCCATTAATCGAGAAATGAATAATTATTAATATAATATCTTAAATATAATATATTTCTCGTATATATACTTTATAGGTTAGCAAATAAATCCGTGAAGTTTTTATCGTACGACATATTTATAAACCTCACGTACTTAATGGCCAATTTAATTAACATTGCCCTATTACATTCTATTCACAAAGATATTTTACATTATAATAATGATCGATAATATTATTATGCAATACCTCGGCACATATAACTAGTACATTATTGTAACAATCTCAGCTATAAAATATTACCGAATATAATCCCTTTGAAACATACTCCGAATAATTTCTAAACTCTACCATAACTCATAATCTAATTTAATCTCAACTTTCACAACGTACATTACAAAACCTCCCCCCTTCCACTTGGAATAATAGCAAAAGTATATTATAAATCATTTCGCGTTATAAAACACGTAACGATAATAATTCGAAAGAAAATAATTTCACGACAAAAACGTTTAACTTCCCTATAAACAATCCTCTTCCCATTTCCTCCCACCCTTTTTTCCATGTAGACAAAAAGACAAAACACAAAATAATAATAATAATAAAAAAAAAAACAAAAAAAGATCAAATTCTATTCTATCTGTCAATTCCTTTCGTTCGTCTTTGGACAACACACCAGCCATACAATTAATTATTGACCCGTTTTAATCGCGTTAGCTCTAATTAGTGCAGTACTGAAAGGGGGAACTTGGTGAGGGGGGGTGGGAGGGGAAGGGGAAAGGAAGGCAAAGAGGGACTGACGCTTGTCTCAAAGTTGTTAATTGAATTGGTTAATGCGATAAAGGAGTCCATACCGGAGTTCTCCGTTCTTTTATACCTTTTCTTTCTTTTTCTTTTTTTTTTTTTTATTATTTATCTCTCTCTTTCTCTTTCTCTCTTTTTTCTTCCCCCCCCCCTTTTGTAGCTCTTCTCCCCACTCCTCCCCTTCTTTCTTTTTCCTCTTCTTCTCAATTCTTTCGAACATACTTTCAAACTACTGGGCAACAAATGATATCAATTATTCCAATTATTTCAATCGTTTCTATCAAAGCATTACCATCGCTAAATGTTAAACATTTAAAAGAAGTGAAACAAAATGGCAGCGTGATTTAACAATGATGTTCGATGTTTCGTTACAATCGTATTTCTATATTCGTTCGAAAATGAATAAATAAACAAATTTAATATATTCAATTTGAATGAATTTTAATTAACATTGTGCACTATAACCGAAATCCGATTAATCGGATTTTTACGAATGAATCTTCAACCATCATACTCATTGCAAATAACTTTTACGAACATTTTACTGGTCCTTTAAAAAAACAAAACAAATAAACGTCGTCGTTCTTAACGTTCCGCTTTTCTTTTTCTTTTTTTTTTTGTAAATTACTTTTAGAAACTATTGTCAAAACCGGATAAACAATAAACGTGAATGGGTGAATGGATGGGAAGGAAACGTGGAGGGTTTCTGTAGTATAATATTAGTGAAGGATCAATTTGAAAGGCAATTTGAAAATCAATCTCGACTCAGCGATGGTAGTTTGGGTGGGAGGAAGTTAAGGGGTGGGAATGGATGGATGGATGGATGGGTTTAGACGTAAAGGTAAAGGTAAATGTAAAAAGTCAAAAATGTTCATGCGGTTATCGGAAATTCAGTGACACAAACCAACTACACGGTTTAAACTAAAACAAACATGAGGCAGGCACACATTATAACACGAGTTAACGCGTCATGGTTCTCGTTAGTTTGGTATCTTTGTTGTTAAACGATGCGATAATAAATATTTCTATGCTCGATAGAGCACCTCATCATCGATAATATCACTATGCCAGGTTGATTATAATCTAAACGGCTCGTACCTATCGAATTTTATTAACGCCGAGATACGCGTGTTCTAGTTCCATGAATGTCAATGGGGGAAAATAAAGTCAATGTGTATCTAGTTATATTCTAGTTTCTATACACATGCATATCACACATACGTGTATATATATATATATATACATTTATATTGATAATGATAATGATAATAATAATAATAATAAACGATAACTATGGGGATTGTTGCACATGAAAATCTTTCATACGTATCGATTATTATTGTTCATTCGTATTAACATAACGCGCATAAATCACGCCTATTTTAATCTAAGATTCTCAATTCAAATTGTTTTAATTCGAATTAATAAATAAATCATTGTGTTAATGAGATTGGTCTTTAAGAAAAATATTATAAAGGGGGATTAATAGTTACGTTTATTTTATAAATCATTTTGTTATTAATTTATTAAATCAATGTTTCATTGAATAAGAAAGAAGATTGTTTTTTTTGGGGGGGGTGAATATTTTTATTGGGGGAGGATTTACACTGGTGGAGGGGTAACTTTGATAATAATAAAAGTACCCCTGTACAAGTATTAACAATATTTTGTTCTTTATAATTATAGGAAAACCCATGTCAACATCCGACCATAATCCTAAAAGATGTCGCACCAACGGATGTTGCATCCCTATTGCGTTTCATGTATCACGGAGAAGTTAACATTGGTCAAGAACAATTGCCAGCTTTTTTGAAGACAGCACAATCCCTTCAAGTTCGAGGGTTAGCTGATGTAAATAGTAGTATTATTACTGCCACAATAACGACACAACCTTCCACGAGTGGTAACAATTGCAGTGCACCTGTAAGTATCGTTTGATTTACCATTTTCTTTTGGTAATAATAGCAATGCATCTGATCTATATGTATTATTCTACGATACTTGATAATTTAAGATTGAGGTTATGTTATATTCAAATAATGTGCTACCAAAAATGATTGTTTCATTTT
>NW_014569718.1:30297-39280 GCF_001313835.1 Polistes canadensis
ATAATAGAAAATAAATGAACATTTTTTTAAATAATAACAATACATCAATATTATTCTACGATACTTGATAATTTAAGATTGAGGTTATGTTATATATTAAAATGATATTATTAACAAATGATGCGTTGTTGACTGTGTTCTATTTCTTTTTTTATGAATAACAAAAAATAATAGAAAATAAATGAAAAATTTGTTAAAAGATAAATAATTAATAATAAAATCTGATACGTTATATAATATTGTTTAAATGAAATATCGTTTGATATTTATTTCCGTTATAGGCAACCCCACGTAATGCTTGGCCAGATAACGGAAGAGACCTTAACGATGACGACTGTAGTCCACCACCAGATAAAAGGTCTAGAAGTTATAGTCCTCAAAGGGATAATAACACCGAACCTAAAACAGATTTACAAGAATCACTATTGGGACAAGCCCTTGAAGGTGGACCAACGATACATACAGCACCATCGAATAACGTTCAGGTTATTAATTATAATTATTTAAATTAATTTAGCTTAATATATAAAGATTGATGATTAATTTTAACACGTGTCATAGATTTTTCGTTTTTGTTTTCTTTTTTCCAAAACAAACATAAACTTTCTTTTAGAAACAAATCAAATTAAATCATTTGCACATATGTTTGCTTAAAAAATGTATACTTTAACATTACTATATATTAATATTCCATTTTTTATATTTATTTTCTAGGCACAATCGATTGGCGAAGATTCGAATTCATTGTCCGACAACGAAGATATATCGAACAACGAAAGTATCCTGAACTCGGTTAAAACTGAACCAAGCGAATTATTGAACGATTCCTCGATGGAGCATCATCGCAGTAATTTTCCAGCCGCCCTATTGAATCTACAAGGTATATTTATATCTTCTTTTTTTCTTTTTTTTTTCTTTTTTTTTTTTCGATAAAACGCGATCAAAAAATAACAATGATAAATTAATTAGAAATAAATGAATTATTATTTTTAACTTAGACGACGACTATTCTTCTTTAGTATAATATTTCGTTAATCAACAACGAAATAATTAATGAAATATATATTTGTTTTCTTGAAATAAATATAATGTCATATATTAAAATGAATTCATTGGTTTCAGGATTAATGCCAGGACCATCGGGAATCCATGCATCAAATCAGGATCCAAATTACGGTAAGTCATATGATCTTTTTTTTTTTTTTTGCACGATCATTGAATTTTTTCATTTTTCGATACGATCTCGTAGATCCTAGTTAACCCTCCCGTCGAATATTTATGACTTCTCTTTTATATAAACGAAAATATATAAAAAAATCTAAAAGGTATATATTTTATAAAGGAAAAGAGAATTATTTTTAAAAAATATAATTATATATTCAAATAAAATACAAAGAAGAAGGACTCTTCGTCTCTCGTTGTTACCGTTGAATGCATGAAACTCTCGTACCTCTCACAACCACCACCACCAACCCCCCTCCACCTGCATTTCTCCCCCATTGGTTTATTTTATTTATTTTCTTTTCTTTAATTCAAAACTCTACGAATCATTTTTATATTTATATTTATTATTTTCGAATATCCGCTTTTCGAGAAACCAAAAAAAAAAAACATGACAAATAAGAAAACCCACTTATGGTGGTACTGTTTTTAACATACGCACGAAATTATTATTATTTATTATTATTATTATTATTATCATCGTCATCCTTTCTTTTCGTTCCTTTTTTATTTCTCTTTCATTTGATTATTTTTTTCTTCCCGAATTATTTTATCAAACAAATATCCGGCTCCCCCCTCCCCTCCCCAACCCCCCTAAGAAAACGTATAATCACGAGAAACGATGCGATTCGTCGTATAAATCGAGAACTCGTTTCGTATTCGTTTAAAAAGAAAGAAAATTATCAATTTATATTTAAATTTATATAAATTGTGTGTGTGTGTCTGTGTGTGTGCATATTCAATTTAAAAAAAAAAAACAAAAAAAAAAGGACACAGATAAAATTGTATGAAAGAAATTGAAAGTGTGCGTATATGTGTGTGTGAAAGAGAGAAGTACGACAGATTAAAAAAAAATAAAAAAGAAACAAAAGGGAGAGAGAGAAAGAGAGAGAGAATGAGTGCTTGAAATTTCAATTCTAATTTAGTTGACTATTAGTTTAAAAAAAGAAAAAAAAGAAAAGCAAAATAATAAACAGGGTGGGTAAACGAATGAGATTTGCAACGAGCCCGAACGAAAAAATGGGGGATAAAAAAAAAAAATATATATATATACATATACATATATATATTTATAAATATAAATAAATAAACGGCAAAAATGATTAGGATACGAAGTGATTGCAGAAAAATTAATGTTAAAAAGTAAAAAAAAAAAAAAGTTAAGAATCGGAAAAAAGGGCTGTTGCGGGAGGAAAAAAAGGTTTGACTAGTGTTTAAGGGATCGTACGAGATTGGACGAGGACTGACATTGGCTGGTGGTTCCAGGGCGGTGGCAGCCCTCTGGTGGGGATGGTTCAAGCTCGAGTTCTGCTTGGGTTCCTGGTGGTACACCAACGACGAAAAACGAACCTGCTGGGCCTGATACCTACCAGAGTAGTGGGTTGCACAACACTAAAGGGCAGGACCAAGCCTCCTTTCTACATCATCATCATCATCACCCTCCTCCTCCTCCTCTTCACCACCATGCCACCAGCCAACAGTCGCAGAAACGCACCCTGAACACTCACAACTCCTTGAACAGTATGAGTAGCGAACAACTTACGGTAATGCATCAAAAACTACAGAACTTTAAGGCCTTGCAACAACAACAACAACTACAACAACAAACGCAGCAACAACAACAACAATCACAATCACAATCACAACAGCAACAACAAGTGTCATCAAAAAGTGATCAATTGCGTATGATGTTTCAAACCTGTACGAAAGATAAATTAGATAATATGGCAATGTTGCATCAAGCCCAACGCCGTTTCCAACAACTCGAAGCTGGCAATCATCCTGGCAAACCTAAATGCCCGGAATGCGGTAAAATCTATTCGAACAATTCCAATCTGAAGCAACACATTGTCAACGTGCATACAGTACAAACTGAATTTATATCTTGTCACGTTTGCAGCAAGATGTTTAAAACTAAACAGTATTTACAAATTCATTTGTTATCGATGCACGGTATCAGGAAAAGAAAAAGTTATCCACTTTATCAGATGACAACCCACGCTCAAGCTCAACAACAACAGACTCAACAACAGCAACAGCAACAACAACAACAGCAACAACAACAGTCTACATCATCGCAACAGTATGGACCAGCTGATAGGTGGTCGGAAGAAAAACAGTGATGAGCAACAGCAACTACCAACAATTATTACCTATTTACTACTAAACGATAATGCAATATAATAGTTTAAGTAAAACGTACCTTTTTTCTTTATCATTTTTTTTTCTAATGTTTTTCCCCTCTAATTATTCTAAGCCAACGTAACCTAGGTAACGTTTTTCGTGTGTGTATATATATAAATATTACGTACCAGTTGTACATAACCTAAAAAAAATAGAAAGACAGGGATGGAAGGAAGGAAAGAAGGAAGGAATGAAGGAAAACAAAAAAATAGGAAGAACCCAAGAAAACGTTAATACTAGCGCAAAAATCGTGTACATAAGACTAAGAGGACTAAAGGCTAGTCACTTCTCATATATATATATATATATATATATATATATACACCCTTCTCTTTATTAAGGGGCAGATGGGGGTGGGAAGTTAGGGTGAAAAGAAAACGTGGGCGCGGAGGTGTCGATAGGTAAGAGAGAAATAGGGTTGTAGGAGGAGTAGGCTAGAGAAAGAAAGAAAGAAAAAGGTGGTGGTGGAGATTGAGGAGGAGGAAGAGGGGGGGGAGTGCTGTGAAGAGGGGGTAAGCCGACCTATTTTCGTACAGTGCGCCTACCGCAGTGCGCAGGGTGTTCGCCCTTCGACGCTTCAATAAGTAGGCCTCCTCGATTGACCGAAGATGAGAAAGACAGAAAAATACTGTGGGGGTGGCCGAGGGGGGGTGGATGGAAACAGGGTGGACGATTGGAAGGGGTTGTTATTGCAGAGAGGGGGTTGGTTGGTTGGTTTAATGTAACAACGTGCCCAAACCCCGTCTGAAAAATTTCCTCCTTTAAAAAACGGCCTGATGTGTGCAGAAAAAGTAGGAATAAAAAAAGAAGAAAAAGAAAAATGTATCACCGGATATATATATATATGACTAGCCTCGTTTCTTCTTTTCAATGCTATCTGACGCAAGCCAACGAGTTTGGAAAGGGGTTAGAATTATTTACGGTGGTGGAATGGGGAGTTAGCCCATCTTCGTTAAAATTAAAATGTCTCTACTAACTGTTCTTAATCTATGATCGAATAGGAAATGAATGAAGGATTATTATGAGGATAAAAATATAGAAAATCGGTACGACGATCTAACTAATTTTACCCCATTGATAGGAAATTAATAAGAAGGGGTTTTACCTCAAACAGCAGATCAGTATTACCACATCAGCTGAATTCGTCAAATCTTCTTATTCTTCTTCTTCTTCTTCTTCTTCTTGCACTACCCTTGATTAATTTTTTTTTTTTTTCATGTTCCCTTCTCTTCTTATTCTTCTATTTCTTTTTCTTATTCTTTTTTTTCTTTTATTCTTAAAATCGATAAAAATATATATACGTGTGTTTGCGAATGTATGTATGTATGTATGTATGTGTGTATGTGTATTAAATAGAAAAAAGGGACGAAAGTTTAATTATAAAAATGTATAATGTATGTATGCATGTATGTATGTATGTGTATGTATGTGTGTGTGTATATATATATATATATAAATTTAGTATAAACGAAAATGCATTTAAACAATTAATAATTTTTTTTGGCAAACCACTGATTTTTTAATGAAAACGAAACATTGGTGAATTATTTTTTATATCTTTCTTTTCTTTTTTTTCTCTCTCACATCTCAATATATAGAATATGTTATATGATTATTCAGTATTTATATTAAAGTTAAAAGTTAAGTTTGGAATTTGACAGATGAATGAGAAAGAGAAAGAAAAAAATACATAGAGAGAAATAGAGAGAGAGAGAGAGAGATTACGTGCTTCGCATGCATCAACACAAACTCACATACACACACTCACATGCTGACGGAATCGCGAGGGAGAGAAACTGAGTGCGTCGTATTGATCTTCACAATTCAACAAACAGGAGCACGTAGTGCTATTCACTATCCCTCTTACTCTAACTCAAACTCAAACTTTCCTAACTCTTCTATCCCTTTTGCACTATCTTCTGTCACACCTCTTCCACTTATTCATCTTCTCCTTCTATTCCCACACACACACACACACATCTAACATTTGTAAACGCGTGTATAAGGGTGACGGGATGTGGGGAAATAGGAAGAAAAAAATGTGGTTGTTGTTCTCACCTAAAATTTCTCTCAACAAAATCGATTTCGGTTTCTTCCTTCATTCCTTATATTTTCTGCTCCTTTTTTTTCTTTTTTTATACTTTTATTTTCACCCCCATTTTATTCGAGTTTATCTCCAATCACGAAATCATTTCGTATTTATCAAAACCCATCCCCCCAGGATCCATCCCCACCATTGTAATGATCCATTGGGTTCACCTAACCTAGAAGAATATCTAGCAAAACAAGGTAGGACAAAAACTACTACTAGCTTAGTCTAGGTTTCCTTGTGTGCCACGCCTGGTTTCGATCCCTAACGGATTCACTGATTTTCTAAAAGAGAGAAGAAACCCTCTCCCTTCCCCCTCATCCTCTCCTCCCCCCACCCCCACCCCGACAAAACTTATTTCACGAGACACGCAACTTACTTCGATGTACGATCGTCAACCACGCGATGGGAAAGTTCCCCATTTGGTCTTACCTAAGAGTTCTATTACTAATCTCCCCCCGTCTGACTAAACAGAATAGAACAGAACAGAACACCCTACCTCTCCCCCTTCCCGAACCAATTCTCCTCCCAACCCCTAAAACGATCTCTCTTAACCACCCCCCCCCCGGGCCCCTTACCATCACCTCACATAGAACAAGGTTATCCATTTCCGTGCTTTCTATTTGAACGATTACTCTCTTCAATCCATTCATCTTTTCTTTATTCCATTGGGTTTTCGAATATGTCAAAGTTAATGTTAAAATCATCAATTGGTTACAACTTACCCAATCCCAATCCCCCTTACCCCCTTATGATGAATAATATTTGGATATAAACCTAATAACACTTGTTCCTACTTTTATTATTTAATATCATCGTCAGTTAAAGTACTCCGGTTGGTTGGTTGATTGGTTGACTGGTTGGTTGGTTATCTTTCAAAGCTAAAGGCTTGTTCTAAAAGTAATCGTACAATGTACTCGTGCTTTTGAACCGATGAATAAAGTTAGAAAATGATATAAATATAACAAAAAACAAACTAGATAGTATGATCTATAGGATTGACACGCAATATCTGACGTGATCTTTTAACCCGATCGGGTTGGTTGATACTTTATTAAATAAGATAAAGATACTTAAACGAGTATTCTGTTGTAACTTTGATGATCAGAGAGAATAGATGTGAGATAAGCGATAGAAGAATTTCAGTAACGTTCTTTTTACTTGATATCGTTAAAGAAAAAAAGGAATTACACGTCAAAGATCATCTTTCCTTTTCTCACACACATAGACACACACACCTTAGTTCATCCCTTATTCTTCACCTCACCTATCACCTTTTACTATACTACAACAATTTTATTTCCCTGGTTAAACCGAGGATCACGTTTTCCTTCCTTCCTCACTGTGTGTTACTAAAACCTCACGAAGATCGCGTTTTATCCTTAGATTAGAGTCATCTATCACTCGGATCCCGATCCCGGATAACTTTGGCATTCGTTTCAGTTTCGGACTCCGATTCTTATCGGACTGACGAGTTTTTTTTTCTTCTTTCTTCGATAAAAAAAGAAAAGAAAAGAAAAAAAAAARRARGGRARRRKWAARRAAWWWWMCMWYSKYSKWWTYYWMYTYYWWTTTYYTTTTYCYWMCCCYKRWYYTTTTTTTTTTTTTTTATTCGCCGGTAAGTTCAAAGTATATACGCACTTGGTGAATCGTGAAGAAGACAAGAAAAAAGGGGCAAAAAAAAAAATATAAGAGGGCTCGATTGAAGTTTTGCGAGGGACCAGTTGGGATCGCGAAATGTTGGGATGCCATTGCGTGAGTACGTGTCCACGCCCATTTTCACCTACGTGTATGTAATATAAATCTATGTCTATATATATTTGTGTGTGTGTGTGTGTGTTTGTATGTGTATAAGTGAAAACGTACCCTCTTCTATGTACCAACGTAGTTAAGAAAAGTAAGATTCCTTTTCCGTCATCCCTCATCTTCCCTTACCAACAACCCCCGTCTCCAAATCATCCTCCTCAACAACCCACATCTCTTAGGTTCCTAATCTTTTCTGACCACCCCATACTCCCACGCTTTTATCATCCCTACCGAAAAGAAATTCATACTACGTCCTGCGACCTTCGGGAAAAAATTATATTTCATTTCATCCAAACTAAATCTCTTTCCTTAATGATGATTCAGATTTTTACTTTTCTTTTTTTCTTTTAACGTTGGTGCGTATTTTTTTCAACAATTATAACTAAAATTTTTGGGCTAATCCGAATTGTTCAGGGTTCTGTTGTGACTTTTTTTTTGTGTGTCATATTATGTAGAAGTGTGTGTGTGTGTGTTTGTTTGTATGTATGTATGGAAGGGGGTAGGTATAAGGGGTGTCCTTGATCTTTCCTTTTCTTCAATCGTTCAACTTGGTCCAGCTATCTCTATCCCTTTTTTTCTTTCTTTTTTTCTTTTTTTCTTTCTGTTACCTCCCTTAATGTCTGGAAATCCCCTTTTCTTCGGTTTCACCCTATTCTAAGAAGATATCCACGTGCCGGAGGCAAACTTATACGGTATATTGCGTCGTTCGGACAAATGACAATCGCAATTCCCTCATGGAATCTGTCGCATTCGTCTACGTCATTCTAGCAAATCGTTACGTATTTTTTCCTCCCCCCCCCCCTCCACTCCTCTTTTTTTATTTTCTTCTTCTACTATTATTCTCGTTATTTGTTACGTCAAATTTAGATTCGAAAGAAAAAAGAAAAAGGAAAAGGGAATAAGAATAAGAAAGTGTGAGAAAAATTATTTCATTAATCGATACACACACACACACAATAGTAATATTAATCGTAAACGATTAAACGTTAGATTGAAAATTCGACAATTGAACATTTGCAAATGATTGAACAATGATTCTCATGAATAAATATAAATTTGTTATGGTTTATGAATTATTCAATGAGACCACTACTAACACACATACGCAAAACATTACCAAAATATAATATTACATTAACAATTTTTAATATATTATTATTATTATAATATCAAAATCCGAAGTAAAATAGAAAGAAAGTTGTGTAAGTCGTAAAAGTTAGAAACACACAGGGAATGAAATAATAGTAGTAGTAGTAGTAGTAGTAGTAGTAGTAGTAATACAGGAATAGGGTGATAGTGATAGTGATAGGTATAGTGATGGTGATGGTGATGGTGATGGGAATGGTGATGTTGATGGTGCCAGTGGTTTCTAGCTTCTCCAAGTTCCGCGTACCACATGCCGCAGCACCCGATGGTATTCCCTCATCGTAGGTACGCTCGATATCGTCGTCACGAATACTCCGTTTACTCCACCACCTCCACCACCTCCTCCTCTTCCTCCTCCTGCTGCCCCTCTTCCACCACCTCTCTTTCTCTTTCTCCCTAAGCACTCCTAGTCGTTTGGGATCGATCGTTGCTATTTGAGAATGGAAACGATAAATAAGAAGACCAATCTCTCATAAATACAACAACAACAACAATATCAGCAACTATTATTACATCAATTACCAAAATAACATACCC
>NW_014569718.1:40132-52691 GCF_001313835.1 Polistes canadensis
ATCAGTGCATCAATATCAGAAACAATGATTCTTAGCAAAATTAAAATGCATCCTACAAAAACGGTATAATAATTGCAACTTGATCAACAATTATTAACTGATATAACAATCAAACTAACAAAAGACACAATTGTTTACTAAAAAATGAAAATCATAAATTAAGAAAACAACATATACACATATATAGGCATACTTTGGCAAGAAGATTGATTAAGCTGCTGCCTTAGCCATACCTTCTCCTACCCCTCCCCCGCATCACCATCACCATCACCACCACCACCCACACGAAGTATATTAAAGACGTGACCCGACATAAAGGATCCTCGTCTTCTTGGAATCTTCTATCTTCCTTCTTCTTCTTCCTTCTTCCAACCACTTCTCGCAAACTTCTCTATCTCTGACCACATTGATTTTCTTCACGACCAGACCCTTCCATCCTCCTTCCCTCCTACTACTCATCCCTTCTTCCCTACCACCCTTTCCCTTCTCTTCTCTCCTTTCCTTTCCTTTCCTCACTTCTTCCACCACCTATTTTTTTGTGTTCTTCCTTTTCTCTCTCTTATTCGTCATCGAATAATCTTATTCTTATTCTTATTCTCTGATAATATTCGCAAACTTTTTCTCAAAGTTACACATAAGTATGGGAAAACGTGGACGATCGAAATTGGCCAGTTGTTATCGTCCCTTTTTCTTTTTTTAGTCTACCATAGTATTCCTAGTTACTTCCTCATCGTTCATTCTACTTGTTTACTCTACTGTAATCCAGAAGAAGAAGAAGAGCATCTTGAACAGACAGAAACGGTAAAACCCTATTCCCGACTGTCCATCCCACTCCCCCAGCCCCACCACCATCCCCGCCCCTCTTAGTACGATTCAACTAGAAAGTCTTTCTAAGTTTGATTGAATTCCTTTCGATCGATGCTTTTCGAGAAGAGGTTACTATCAAGAAACAGACAAGTTACTTTGCTAAAACTTTTTTTTTTCTACTTTCTTTTATTTCTACTTCTTCTTTCTTTCTTTCTTTCTTTCATTAGATTTCCATCACAGATACAGGAGGAATGCTTTTAACTCATAGTACTCGAGTTACCCATGCCTAGTCTAGGTTAGATCCACGTTAAACTCGATGTTGGGTTATATTTTTAGGGTGGATTAACGAAGAATTTTTGCTATTACACATACATACATACATACATATATAAGAAACGTCAGAGTTTACATCGGCCAACTATCCCAAATGAAAGCTCCGCCTGTCTTTCTAATATATTTTATTTGAATAGAATTAACGCGTCTATTTCCTCATAGAGACGTCTGGATCATTCTGTGTTATTTTTAGAAGACACACGACTAATGTGTTTCCCTAGATAATATCTGTGAAAATAGGTACGACTTCCCCCCACTTTTCGTGTCTGCGGAATCTAAAATTTCTACTCTTGTTCTTTTTTTTTTACTTTCTTACTTTCTTTCATTCTTTCTTATTTTTTTTTATACACTTACGCAGTAGCAACAATTCCTCATCAATTTAACGAAAGGAAAAAACGCTGTTGGGTTCCTATTTTATTTTATTTTTTTTTTTTTTTGTTTTCTTTATTCTTTTTGATCGGTACGTTTTTTTTTCGGCATTGTTATCTTTTTTCTTTCTTTATTTTGTTATCCTCAAGAGTTTGCTACCTAATGCCATGGTTTTGTCAGCAATACTCTGAGTTTTCCCTTGGCATTATTCCCTAGGCATTATTCCCTAGGCAATGGCGGCAATGGCGGCGACGGCGGGAGGGTTCTTGCAAAAAGAATAAAAAGCTTTTGCCTTTGCCGGACTCTCAAACTACCAACGAACCTTTCTCGATACGATAATAAATCTTTATTAGATCTCACGGGAACGTTGGTGAACGTTGTAAACGTTGTAAACGAAATTCTTCCTTTCTCTCATTTCACCGATTCTTTTTTTTCCCCCTTTCTTTTTTACCATCCGATGGTAAATATCTGATGCTTATTAAATAGAATCGCGTTGTTTTAACGATTTCTTTTTTTTTTTTATTTATTAATTCAGCAATATTCTTTACAACGAAAAATAAATTTAATTCAATTAGTTCGAATTTTTCTAACGCGTCTGATCATTTAATCCAAACAATTGCATCTTTACTTTTTATCTCATCTATTTTATCATCCGATGATAAATATCTGATCGCATATTAAACACGAACCATAATGATCCGCCATGTTTTTTTTTATGCACAAATTTCGTCACAACACGAAACGAATGATATCAATCTCGAGAAACTGAAGACAACGTTATAAGAAATTTTTAACTAACCACAATTCTATATTATTAAAAAAAAAAAAACAAAAAAAAAACGCTATTACAAATTTTATTAATTTCTCTCGAAGGAAAAAAGGTCTACAGTTATAAAAATCTGCAGATTAATATTTCTGCATCTATAAAAAAAATTTCATCTTCAACTAATTTCATCTTCATAAAAACTCGCGATGGAGAGAAAAGTCGATAGATAAATATCATAGGTACTAACGAAAGAAAAAAACAAAAAAGAAGAAGTAATTCCATCTTTGTCTACTCTTCCTCATTCATTCATTCATTCATTCATTCATTCATTCATTCATATTCTGATCGACAAATAATAATCATCCCTTAAAGTAGTCCTCCCATGAGTAAAAGGGATCCCACATCCATTTACTATTCGTGCAAACTGATCGGTGCTACATCAAAATCCTTCATTAACCACAGGCCCCACGTTCGTAAATTTCCAATAGAGAGAGAGAGAGAGAGAGAGAGAGAGAGAGAGAGAGAATGAGAGAATGAGAGAGTTAGAGAGAGAGAGAGAGACGACGATCCTTCGTCGTTTCAAGCGTTCCGAACAAAAACACAATAGCCCCGGGGATCATCCACGATCGACATTCGGCAGAGGAACTTCCAATAACCTCTCCGGTAAGTGACGCGCAAAAGCCACCCGGCATTTCGTGAATGTGAGAGGGTAAAATAGACGGACGGACGGACGGACAGACAGACACATAGAAAGGGACGGATAATAGACAGAAATATAGAATATACATACGTAGTTGAAGTATTAAACGAATGGAAACGGGGGTTGGGGGAAAAACAAAAAAACGGTGTCATGGATAAAAACGTAAAAGAACTATTAAATTCCCCTAGATAATTTTACCTAATATCTCGAACAATAATATACTAAATTTTTGTTCAAATAAATATAACGATCTTTCTGACATTTGAATTATTGTTTAATCAATAAAATATATATATATGTGTTGTAAGATTTTTAAAACAATATTGCATTAGTATAATATTATAACAATTAATTAATCTAACGTAACTTTCTATAACGATACTAGGAAAAGGGTTAAATTTACTCGAATAAAACTATAAGATATAGAAAGAGATAGATAGATAAACAAGGACCGAAATATGATTGATAGGAATAAACGCGTGATTCGGATAGAATCGAAATATAAATTAAGAGAAAGGTAGAAAGACCAGTGGGGTGGGTGAGAATCTCACAGGGTAAGAAAAACAAAAAGTACGAAAAGAAGAGATGGATAGATGAGAGAGAAAGAGAGAGAGAGAGAAATAAAGAGAAAGAGGCCGATGTTTCCCCCCAAGGTCCTGGGATCGATCCCCGTGCAATTTCCCGCACATGTCCGCATTGATCTGCCCTCACTTGCCCCCGGTACTCACCCCTCTTCTCCCTTTTACCCCCTTTGGCATAGTCACAACCACTTCCACTTCCACTACCACTTCTACTACCACTACTACTACTACTACTACTGCTACTGTATATCACTTACTATTACTAATACAATCGCACGTACTCGTTGCTCTTAGGGTTTATTTTTTGTTCTTTTTTTGGGGATACCACACGATCAACGAAACACTCCCATACAAAGATTTTTCCGTTCTACAGTTTTGACTCGATCCGTTTCTAAGCTACTACTGTGTGCTTTTAAGCTATTTCCTATCTAAAATCTACCCAACACCATCACCATCATCATATCGTAACCTTGTCTGTTCAATATCATCCCCCACCCCCCATCCCACCCCGCTACCTGAACCCATATGTGAACTTTTTGTATTCCTCCTAATGCATTAAGGGTGTCAAACTATTCGATCAAAATATTTTCAACTGGATATTATGGTCGTTCATTTTTTTATTATACAAAGTGTAGGATTGAATCAAAAAAAAAAATTAATAGGAAACAACAGTGAAACGAATTGATAAATACAAAATAAATCATTATTTTTATTATAATTCGAATATGTCGTTATCTTTTTTTTTTTTAACACAAACAATAAGAATAATTATCTTTTTTGGAAAAAGGGGGGCGGGGGGGGTGGTTCTGGTAATTTTTGACTCCTCGGCCCATTTGTAAAATTCACCAGGAGGTAATCGAACAAATATTTGATATTTAATAAAAAATATTTGACAATTTAACGATTCGCACGCAATATTTTGTTGCATAAAAAATATAACTTTTGGATTATGTAAAAGTAAGAGAAAGAGGGTGGTTGTGGAGGGTTTAAGACGTAGGGTAGGTAGAGGGCAGAAAATGTTCGAAACGAACCACACGTGCCCAGCTAAATTAAACTTTCCTTTACCTTCTTCCCCCTTTACTCTTCCACCAACCCCCATACATCAAACCGGCTGTCATAAACCTAAGCCGTGCCAAGCGTATACCTTAGACCTAACCGATCGAAAACTTGAACATTGAGAAGAGGAAAGGGGAAGGAAGTTCCTGTTACCGACAGCGATGCTAGAAACACACACACACACACGCACACACGCACATACGGAAAGTTATTAAAACAAACAAACAAAAAAATCAGTAATTAAGCTCACAAAGAGAAAACGAAATAACAATCCTAATCCCCCTCCCCCTGCCTACACCCCTCCCCCGGCTAAAAATACCAAACAATTTTTCTAATTTTCAACAGAAATCTCATCGTGAAAATTCTTCGATTAAATTCAAACTAATTTCAATTACGTTTTTTTTTTTTATTTCTCCCCTAATCAAATTATTAATTATTAATCGAAATAACGCGACAAACAAAAAAAAAACCACATCTAATATAATCAAATCTTAAATTTTGCTTACGAATAAAGCTCAAAAAAAAGGAATCATTCTATCAAATCAACAATTATTCTTGAATGTTTGTGTATTTTTTATGTGTATGTGCGTGCGCGTAGGTGGATGAATGGATGGATAGGGGTATGTGTGTGTGTGTGAGTGTGTGATTGAGGAAAATAGGATGATAAAAGAAAAGTAAACGCAAGTATAAGAGAGCTTTCTAAGAAAACCCTAAGACATCGATCTTCATGCTCACCCTTCAAGCCAATCAGCTAGCTTCTGAACTGCTTCTCGAAAAGCGGATCTTTCTCCTCCTTCGTTAATGCAACGCAATTCGTCGGAGAAAACGTTGCTAATGGACTCCCGCAATCATCTACCCCCTACCCCCTACCCACCCCCCTACACCCAGAGACCCTTGCTAACAAAACCCCTTCGACTGTGTGTTAGTTAGATCGTTTTCCCTCCCTTTTTCCATATCATCGTCATCATCTTCATCGTCACCATCTTCATCGTCACCATCTTCATTTTTATCTTTGTTTTCGTTTACTTTTTTCTTTCCTTCCCGTTTTTATACGTTAATATTCTTTCCTATTCAAAATATATTTATTTATCAGACTGTTGTATTTTCGTTCAAGAAAATATTTCACAACAAATTATTTTTCTGGATGGGTGGGGATATTTTTTTTGGGAGAATTTAAGAGACTATGCATTATGTAATTGAATATTATTTGTTTATTTTGTTATTGTTTAAACGATACGACGTCAATTTTGTTTTTATATTAATTCTCTCTTGAGATCTTGATGTTATTGTATAATTTAATATTGTTTATTGATAAAATTTGAATTACAATCATACCTCTAGTTAAATTATTTACTATAAAAAAAATTATAAAACGAAACCACTGTACATCTCTGGTTATCAGAAACAAAAAATCCAAATTAGGCCAATGTGATTTAAATAATATTTCGAAAATATATTAATCATTACAAATGTAGGTTACATTACGGTTTCTGTTTGGTATTCCTAAAAAATGATAAATGCAGACTGAACTTTTTCTAACAAGAAAATGAATAATTCGTTCGATTGGATACGAAAACAATAGACAAAAGAAAGATAAGAATTATTAAAAAAAAAAAATAAAAAGACATCGAAATCTCAACGGTTAGATTCTGGGATTGAAAGTTGGGGATTGGGGTGGTTCGGGGGTTGGTTTTGTAACTAAAAGGAAGTCGACCTTAATCCGAGTGACTGGGATTCGGCGTAATCGAGTTGATGCATAAATCACTTGGAAATACGCTTTTCCGTTTTCACCACTATACACGTAGTCCTGTAATTCTAATAAATTGCTTCGTCGTGGACCCATAAATCAGAACGTGGACCGAAGATCCCAGCTTTTTCTCGTTAGACTACTAGTACTCGGGAACCTTTCCTTGTTAGTTGAAGTTCTATTAAACCTTGGTGTCCTAAACGATTTCTCTTTCTATGATATATGTCATCTATGTATGAACCAAAATGTATGAATGTGTACGTATGCGTGTTTTACTTAATATCTCTTCAACTGATATAATAAATAATCAAATTATTTCTTTTTACAAATTTATCATCATAAATTCATCATAATTCATGAAAATTATTTATTCGCCTCGTGCCGAATATATTATTTTAAATTATCGATTTTCTCTAAGAATAACAAAAAAAAAAGAAAAAATAAACTGGACAAAATTTATGAGGGGTTGGATAGTCGAGTAATTAACAAAATCAATAAAAATCAACGTTTTAAAAGAACTTACTTCATTTTCTACGACGTTAAAAATATAATTATAAAATACGGGGACAAATGCGAGGGGTTGGTTTATAGGGAAAAAAAGAAAAGAAAAAAAAAGAAAAGGGGAAAGAAAAATTCTTCATAATTTAAAATCAAACGAATTCAATATGTTCCTACCACCCTTAACCGATTATCAAATTATTTACCAAATAAAAATCAATCAAAATATTCTTAACCTAACAAGCCCCCAATGCATTTCTTCATTCCCCTCGTTGTATTATATATTAACTAAAAATAAATAAATAAACAAACAAACAAATAAACAAATGTAAAATGTAGGCGTGAACGTGGAGATGATACGTGATTGATTTAATGTCCTAATTTCGTCGTGATTTGAGCTCGTGTTCGCGTAGTAGGTAGGCAGAAAAAATAAGGGATGAACAGGGGGAAAAAAAAAAAAGAAAGGAAAAAAAGATTGAAAAAGTGAGAAAGAAAGAGGATAGTATAAGAGAGCAAGCAGCATATCTAACAACAAGCCCCCTTTTTACGTAATGAGACGTGCAGAAAAGTGGGAGAGGCCTTTTGCTTAGAGATTCGTAGGAAAGATAGTCATAACGAGGAGGAGTAGAAGAGGGTGGATCAATACGAGGGTTCTTACGTAGTTCGCTCACTCCATCTTTTTCTCATTCTCTTTCTCTCACACTCATTCTCATTCTATCTGTTACCATCTCTTTTTCTTTCTTCCTGTGTTTTTTTTCGCCCACGACTTCTTGTAACCCGTCCCCGTCCCCACCCCCATACCCGCCACCGCACCACCCCTCTCATCGTCGACTCGCCAAATTTTTCTCTTTTTTGGTTTTTCTTATTTTTCTTGTGTTCTTTTCCTTCCTCCTTCCTCTCCCCCCCCCTCCCCTCCCCTCCTCGTTGCGATTATACTTTCATCAAAACTTGGATCTTTTTTTCGTTTGGATATCTTTTTTGCTTTGTTGTTCTTCTCTTTCTCTATCTCTCTCTCTCTCTCTCTCTCTCTCTCTCTCTCTCTCTCTCTCTCTCACGCTCTCTCTTATTTTTTATAACTATCTATCACTGTCATTATTTTTCTTTTTCTTTGTTATTTTTGTTTTTTTTTGAACTTTCTCTCTCGACGAGAGTTTGAATGCACGAAAGTGACAAATACGATGGATATATACGACGAAGTATTTTATTAACAACATTCATAATCACAACGATGACGATGACGATGACGATGACGATGAAGATGAGCCAACATTTGTGTATACAAATATTAACTGACAGCCCCACCCACCCTCGCCACGTAAAAAAACGTCTGTTTGGAAATGTATGTTTAAACAAAAAAAAAAAAACAAATGGAAGAAAACAACGAGGATGCTGTTGGGGGAATGGCGGACGACCAACCCTCCTCCTAACCTTCCCCGTTTCTACTTCGTCCACTTTCCCGCCAAGTTTTTTTTTTTTTTAGTTCATTTTCATCTTTCGTTCAGGAAATTTTTGTTTCCGAACAAAATAGGAGGGATGCCTCCTCGTCGTCCGAAAAACTTTCAGGAAAAATAAAATTTGTATACGTCACTTGAAGAGTGATAAGATAAAAAGAGAGAGAACAATAATGAGAAAGAGACAGAGACAGACAGACAGACAGACAGAATTGATTCTTAAAAAGGAAACCAAAGTGATCTTAAATGTTTGACAAATTAATCTACTAAAAAAACCAAAAAAAAAGGAATTGTTAATCGAGTAGAACGAGAAACAAGAAAAACAACAACAAGAACAACAACAACAAGAACAACAACAAGAACAACAAGAACAACAACAACAACGCCAACAACAACATCGATAAGAAACACAACCAAAAATATCCTACAACCGGGCATGCCCTGAGAGTACGAGAGTAGTTTGCGTGTTGTATGTGTGCTGCTGTGTGTGTAAAGGGGAGGATTGAAAAATGCATTTGTTTGAATCTATGTGTGTGTGTGTGTGTGTGTATTTGCATAAGGGTAGGAAGACAAAAAAAAAGAAAAGAAATAAGAAGAAGAAGAAGAAGAAGGTGAGAAAAAGATAGATAAAGTGTTAGTAGGAAGAATGTGTGTGCCCCCAAGGGGGAGGAGAGGGAGGATTTGTGCGGAAAGGATGAAAGATAGATGAAAGCTTATTGGTAGAACGAAAGTATGTATGTGTCTGTATGCGTGTATATAAAGATAGGGAGCGAGAGAGAGAGAGAGAGAGAGAAAGGAATATAGTTCAAAAGAAAAGAATGGGTCAGAACGGTATCTTGGCACGTAGTACTGGCACACAGTGCAAAATTGTACACGTGTGCATGATAAAATAAAATAGAACCAAAAAAAAAAAAAAGAAAAAGAAAGAAAGAAAAGAAAAAAAAAAAAGAACAGTCTAACTGCGTGTCTGCTGGTGGGCCCATTTTTAAAATCGTTACGGGTCGTCCTACGAGTGACCATTAAAAGAAATCAAAAGCAAACGACAAAACCAAAAAAAACAAAAAAAAGAATGCCAATAAAACAAACAAACTGAATAGGAGAAAGTATAGAAAGTGAGTGAGAGAGAGAGAGAGAGATAGAGATAGAGATAGAAATAGATAGAAAGAAATAGAGAGAGAGAGAGAAAGAAAGAAAGAAAAGTGAATGAACAGTTGAATTGATGGGCACGTCCTGGTTGTAGGATCGGTGATACCGAAGAGGGAAGAGGAGGCTTCTTCTTCGTTGGCGGCTGCAACAGCAGCGGCTAATGCAGCGGCCGCCAGCGAAACTTCATCAACAACAACATCAACAACATCATTGACAACAACAACAACTACTACTACTACTACTACTACTGCAACAGCAACTGCAACTACGCACGCCATGGAGAATTTTTCGAGGCTGTACGCAGTACTACGTCACGATGATACCAGGCCCGTTTGCCGTTACTGCGGTAGAAGTTATTCATCCCCTAGCAACCTCAGACAACATGTCAAAAACGTCCATTCTAATTGGCCGCCACCAGAAACGTGGCCCCAATGCAACGTATGCGGCAAACGATGCAAAACCAAACATTACTTGATCAATCATCAACTACAAGCACACGGGATACATCAAAGACCTGGCAATTCGAATCAACAACAACAACACCAATCCCAGTCTTCTTAACAACCGTGAACATGACTTTTTATTCTAAATTATTCTTTTACTTTTTTTTTCTTTCTTTCTTTCTTTCTTTCTTACTTTTATTTTATTTTATTTTATACCATTAATATTCTCGTCCGATTATTTTCTAATTTTTGAAGTTATACTTCGTTTGCCGCGCGTTTTGGAAAGTGAGGTTAGATGCGACCGAAAAATCGATACCACGAAGTTGCCGATATATTTAAAATGCGCGGGCAAATTGAACTTATTTTTGAGGTTATATTCGTTTTTTTTTTTTTTAAATAGGATTCAATCGATTCATTCGAAAACAACGATTCCGTAACCTTGTATTAATATTATTAACAGTATTCGAAGATTAATCGTAAACGTATTTTTATCATCAGTTTCCTTTTTCTTTTTTTAAATCCGTTTATGTATACGACTTCATTGTACCCCAGCCCCCCTGAGCCCCTCACTTTATTTCTATCATTAGTAGTAAGAAAACATTTGCTAAAAAACGAAAGGGAGAGAAAGAGAGAGAGAGAAAAAGTATGTGTGTGTGTGTGTGTGTGTGTGTCTAACTGATTGATAATAAATAATAGTTCAAAACTATTATAGGAAACCTAACCTAAAAATTGGAACAATACTTATCGGATTATCGTTACGTATTACGATAAATTATTATTTTATTATTATTTTATTATTATTAATATTATTATTGAAAAGGAATTTATTTAAGACTAATATATATATATAAAAAGGACAAGATAAATCTGGCACGTGAGGTAATATTAAAATCTATCGTAACGTTGGGTAATGCACGATATCGCAAAGTTTCCATCATTCTATCAACCCCCACCTTGCCCCGACCCCATAAACTTCCCTTTCAACGTGAAAAGGACACTCTAAACGTAATACCATGATGTTATCGTTAAATGTTAGTAGGAGATATCCGTGTAGTCCCCGTTGTGCACGATATCGAGCGAGATACCGATTAGGAATGCGCTGATACCAGTAGGCAGTAATCACTTGCTGGACGTAACCGCTAAATGACGCTCGAGAGGGTGTGAGAGAGACAGGAGAGACAGGCATATGAACAGACAAACAGACAGCCAGACAACCAGACAGACAGAGATAGAGATAGAGAGAGATAGAGAGCGAGAGAATGTGATGCGAGATAGCTGGGTAGGAAAGAGAAGTTCGTTCAGTAGGTAGCGTTTAGGGTAGGGGTTTGAATTGTAGTATGTGTGTGTATTGTTAGCTATCAGGGGTGGGGAATATGGTGGTGGTGGCTGGTGGTAACGTTGGTGTGGTGGTGGTTGCAGATCACGGGCTCGATGAGGCAGAGGGTGCGGCTTACCACCACCACCACAGCCATCACCAGCAACATCATCGGCACCGTCATCATCATCATCATCATCATCATCATCATCCAACATTATCCGCTCCTACTCCTCACAATCTCCAACAACAACAACAACAACAACAACAAGCAGCAGGAACAACTCCGACCGAAGATGACTCCGACCAATCGGGGACGAATACCTTGGCAGTTGCCACTACGACTACTATTACAACAACAGCCAAATATCAAAGAGCCCAGCCATATTTCAGGCAACAGAGAATGTTACGTGAACATCATCAACAACACGGTTATCGTTGTCCACTTTGCAGTAGGACCTTCCTAGAAATCGGTGCAATGAGAGCTCATTTGGATCATCATTATCCTAGGGATTCCCCAACCTGTCCTGTTGTTTCCTGTGCTAAAACATTTTCACATCCCAACAGTGTACGGAATCATATGAGACTGAAACATCCGGTACAGTGGGATCAGATTAAAACACTTAGGTGGACTTACGTTTGATCCAAAAGAAACTTAACTTAAATTTCAACTTTTTACTCGTTTTGTTAGTCTTTTTTCTTTCTCTCTCTCTCACTCTCTCTCTCTCTCTCTTTGTTGTTTTTTTTTTCTTTTCTTTTCTATTCTATTCTTTTTTATTCTTTACACTTTTATTACTTCATTTTTTATTACTTTTACCCAAAGAGAACAATCGTATTATATTATTAATATTATTTTAGAATTTTATTATTATTATTAGTATTATTAAGTATTATCGATATATTTCTTATTATTATTATTATTATTATTATTATTATTGATTTCTTTTTTTTATATACATATATATGCAAAACAAATATATAAATCATTTTTAGAAATTTAACGTGCCAGATTATATCATCGTCGTATTTACTACCGAAAAAAATTCGATTTGTAAAGGTTAGGAATTTTTTAAGGTTAGGAAACCCTAACTCGTTCGCCAAATAGTCTGAGTATCGTTTTTTTATTTTTTATTTTTTCCTCCTTAAGGGAAGAAAAAGAGAAGAAGATGAATAAGAATAAGAAAAAAAAAAAAAAACTCTGTAGAAATTTAAAATTACGAGAAAACGCACATAATCCATGCATAAAATACGTTGTATATAATAAAATATTAAACGAAACAAAAAAAAAACAACACAAGAATATATTATAAACACAAATTATATATTTGTGTGTATAGAATTGATTTT
>NW_014569718.1:52826-62155 GCF_001313835.1 Polistes canadensis
ATAAAAAAAAAAAGAAAGAAAAAAGAAAAAGAGAAATTAAAATAAATAAAACATAAACGAAGCAGTATTTCCTGTAGAGCCTGACAAAAAAAAAAAAGAAGAAGAAAAAAAGAAAACTTAGACGCCGCGTAGGGTCTCGTAATATTAATTAAATTAAATTAAATTAAATTAAATTAAATTAATTAATTAATTAATTAATACGAGAAAGAGAGTACGTAGATTACGTGAGATTAAAATAATTATGGTGAAAAAAAAAAAAAAGAAGAAGAGGGGAAAAAAGATAGGAGATTGAAACAAAAAAAAAAAGAGAACTATATACCATGGTGCGAAAAGAAAAACGAGGTGGTATGTAAACACACACACACAAAAAATCCACCGTATAAAATGTGTCGAATGACTTTTCAATACGACAACACAAAAATCGTGGAATATCGCGGATATTGCAATATGTGAATCGTTTTTTTTTGTTTTGTTTTGTTTTTTATTTTATTTTTTTTTTTTTTTCTAGAACGACGATATTATTATTATTATTATTGTATACGTATAATAATTAACAAGAGAAAACAATGTTCCTCCAAGCTGAGTAAGCCAGCCTTACGAAAATAATTGTAGTTTTTAAGAGCGTTAGTGCCGATATAATAATATTATAATAATTTAAAATGAGAAACACAAATGAATAATACACATATATATGTATATATATACAAACAACGTACTACCAACACACACACACACAAAACAAAAACGCGAAGAATACAACAAATTTTACAATAAATAATTAAACTTACGGGGAACAACACGCGGGAATAAGAAGAACAAAAAAACAAAAGAACAAAAAAAAAAAAGAAACATGACGAACAAATAAAAGAACAGCAAGTATTATTTATAGCACGACGTTTCGTGAAAAAAAAAGAAAACAAAAAAAAAAACAAAAATATCCTCGAAGGATACAAAAGCGGAAAGAAAAAGAAAAAAAAAATAGTATAAACGCGCGCGAAAAAAAAATTAGAAGAAGAAGCGAAACAAAATTCGTTTTTTCTTTTTACTTTTTTTTTTTTTTTTAATTCGTCGTACGTTGATCGAAGTTATTATTTAAAAAAATAAGAAAAGAAAAGAAAGAAGAAAATTAAAAAGAAAAAAATCAATACCATTAGAATCCTTTTAAAATTGAGCGTGTTTGTGTGAGTGATCTCGATTTGTGTTCGCAGTTCGAACAAACAAAAAAACAAACGTTAAAATGCCTGTTTAACGAGAAACGCGCAAATTTTGTATTTTTTATTCAATTACTCGAAGAGGACACACCACTACTTATTATTTAATAAACATAAGTAAAATAAAAAGAATAAAAATCGTTTGTTCGACGTGTCTTCTTCGTGTACAAATGTGCACATACAAACAAACACACATACACTAACAAACAAACAAACAAATGGAATGAGAAAAGAAACGAAGATAAAAATGCTCGACCATCTTCCTGATCTCCCCCACCCCATACCTGTAATCTACTATCCCTACCTAAATCTCCTGTAACACCCCCCCCCACCCCAAACAACTTTTGAAACGTTCTGATACCTAAATAGCGCCTAGCATTATTTTTCTACAATTTTACGTTTCGTCAGTATTCTAATTAGAATATTAGAGGATTCTTTTTAAAAAATAAAATAAATAAATAAATATATATATATATATATAAATAAATAAAAAAACGAACACACTTTGCGACGCTTTTGTCAAATCTAAAACTCCGAAGTTCCGATTTTGAAAAACGAAAAAAAAAAAAGTGTTGAACAAATTTTGTACGGAAAAGAATAATTAAAAAAAAGAAGAAAAAAAAAAATGAAAAAAAATGTAAATCGATAAAGTTTGATTTTTGTATAAAAAAAAATTCGTTGCCATAAACTTCGGGGTTTTTAGACTTTGATATTCGTAATAATGTTCAAATAATTATAATAATTATTATAATATAATCTATACATCACTCTTTATACACACAAATAATTAAAAAGAAAAAAAAACACACATAGAGACAGCAGAAAAACAAAAAGATAACTAATTACACAAAGAAGACACATACAACGCTTGTATGATAGTTACTATAGAAATAATAATATTAATAATAATAATAAAAAAAATAAAAATAACAAAAAAAAGGAAATACGTGTCGCAAGTGGTCACGAAAAACCAACACGCCCCCCCCCACCCCACCCCCATAAGACGATTATTATTTACCGTGTCGTATTATTTGTGTTGTTCAGTATACGTATGAATATTAAAAAAAAAAAAAAAAAAAAAAAAAAAAAAAGTCAACTTTATAATCTAACAATAAGTTAATTTTACTTGCGAACTCTCCAATCGATTTTTTATTTTTATTTTTATAACAACAAACACACATGCATACACACAACAACAATTACTTATTTCTCTCTCTCTCTCTCTCTCTCTCTCTTAATTTTTTTTTTCCTTTATCAAATAAGTACTGAAAAAAAGAGAAAGAAAGACAGAGAGAGAGAGAGAGAGAGATATATATAAATATAAAATATATTTATAGATGCTATCGTTTTTCTTTTCTTTTTAATTGTTATTTTTAAAACCCATAAGTTTGTTGTTGTGTTGTAACGACGCATATGTGTGTGTGATAAAAAATATAAACAGCTTTCGTGACCGACAGACCGTATGACAAACGATGTACAATGCATCACCATGATACACGCACTATTTTAGCAAACATTAAGCTTATAAATAAACAAAAAAAAAAAAAATACAAATATACGAGAATAAAATATGTGCGTATATTTAAAAACATATATTTATATATTTATATATAAAAAATATATATAAATATATGCGCAAGTATATATAATACCCTCTGTGTACACCCAATACTTTTTTTTTTCTTTATTCTTCTTTTTTTTTTTTTCTTTTCTTTTCTTTTCTTACTTTTTAACTCTTACAACGTAAGCGTTCCTCTAACAAGGAGACCTTACGGTTGTGCCCTCACGAATTTTAACGAGCTTTGATATATTAGTAGTATACTAGTCGGGTGTTATCGTGGTAAAATATTTTATCAAAATGTGAAGCCAATTTTGAGAAAAAAGCTGTAAAAGTTTTGATTTTTTTTGTATACATGTTTATATTATCTTAAATGCAATTGCATATCGAGTGGCGTGCTAGCCTAAATGGTAGCGTGCTCGCTTCTCGTTCTGCTTGTTACTGGTTCGATCCTTCATAGGGGAAGTTTTCATTAATAATAATTTTTTATTTGTTTTTTCACAATTCTTAATTTTTAAATATATACAGGAAAGAGAAAATTATTTATTACAAAAAAAATTAGAACTAAAAAATTGTTTATAACATCTTGTGCAAATAAATAAGAAAAAATTTAATTCTTCAATTTACAGTGTGAAACATTTTATTTTATAACAGGTATATGAAAAAATATATAAATCTTCAAATATACTAACAATATTCAATATACTTCTGTATATATTTAAAAATTAAGGATTATGAAAAAAACAAATAGAAAAAAATTATTAAAAATACTTCCCCGATGCAGGTTCGAACCATTAACTAGCTGCACGAGAAGCGAGCACGCTACCACTTACGCTAGCACGCCACTTGATAAACAGTTGCATTTAAGATAATATAAACATGTATACAAAAAAATCAAAACTTTTACAGCTTTTTTCTCAAAATCAGCTTCGCATTTTGATTAAAATACTTTACCACGATAACACCTTACTAAAATACTACTAATATATCAAAGCTCGTTAAAATCCGTGAGGGCACAACCGTAAGGTCTCCTTGTAAATGCTGTGCATTAAAAAAAAAAAAAAAGAAGAAGATACGTTTTGTATTCAAAAATTATCGGCTGCGAGGGAGGGAGGGAAGCTGTAGGGGTACCGAGGGGAAAAAAGGATTTTTGTTCGGAAATCAATAATAAAAAAAAACAAATAAAAAGACAATTTCGTTAATATTTAATAAACTTGATGATGAGAATAATTGCATAAAAATATTTCATTGTATAACACGTTTGAAACTAAACGAAAATCTTGTTAGAGGAAGCAAACAAAAAAAAAAAAAGAATTGAGTGTATATAAATATGCAAAAATATATACATATATGTATATATGTATGTATATGTGTACGCATATATATATGTGTATATACAATTTACATATAAATATAAATATAAATAAATAAATAAATAAATATATATATACATATATATATATATATTATTTAAGTAATGCTTTGTACAATAAAAAGGTATTAAGTGAATCCCAAAAGTGATTTTATTAATATACTATACCTAAACCATATATGATAAATTCGTTTAGAAATAAAAAAAAAAAGAAACTCAGCTAACCCACCCCGTGGATGTTAAAAGATACTAATTAAAAAAAACAAAAAAGAAATAATTCATTATTAACGATCACAATTATTTTCTGACATATAACATCTTAAAATAAACTTTATGATTTATATTTCGTTTTGTTATTATTTTTCAGTTATGCGACGAGCAATGGAAGCAAATCGTGTACGTGCAACTGATCCAAGACCCTGTCCAAAATGCGGAAAGATATATAGATCAGCTCATACGTTGCGTACACATTTGGAGGACAAGCATACCATTTGTCCAGGTTACAGATGCGTATTGTGCGGTACGGTTGCTAAATCAAGGAATTCGTTGCATTCCCATATGTCGAGACAACACCGTGGAATAAGTACGAAGGATTTGCCAGTAATACAAATGCCTAGCCCGTTTAATCCCGAATTGGCGTCGCAATTGTTAGAAAGGGCTGGTATTAAAATTAGCCCGGCTGATTTGCGGGCCAGGGTAAGCCCGACCGGTCCCCGTAGGCCCGAAATGAGATTGGAGGTCCCAAGAGTTGGACCATCTTCGGAGGCTGGTAGTAGTTTGTGCGGTGGTGACGATCCGGAGGATTTAACTTTGCCGTTAAGTTTAAGGTACGGTTCACCAACACCCAACAACAATACCGTCATCAAAGTGAATTCGATTAACAACACGTCTGCTAACAGAACTGCTACGCCATCGTCAACAGTGGTAGCCGTTAAATCGTTCAAAACTTCACCGGATAATCGTGAACCTAATACTGCACCTATACATCCGACATCATCGGGACTTCAGCATCGTTTGACCCATCAACAGAATCAAAGTGGAACCGGTTCTGTTTTACTCGATACTTATTTACAAATGATCGCGGAAAATTCATTGGGCCCATTAGGATTGACCCCTGATTCGGCTGCATTGGTTGCTGCAGCTCATACTGCTAAATTAACCTCGCACATGAATTCGGTAGAAAACAAATTGGCAGGGCGTAGTAGTTTAGAGGATTATTCATTAAACGATAGGGACGAAAACAATCCAGTGTCTGCCATTGTTAACGAGGAAAGACAAAATTGTTCTTCAAACAATAGGCATACCATCGGTGGTGGTGCTGGTGGTAGTGGTAGTGCTGCTGCTGCTACTGTTGGTATCATTGATGATGCTGAATTTTCACCTAACGAGGATGATTACAGCGACAACGAGGAATCCGAAATTAATTCCAAAGCCGAACAGTAAACATTTTTTCCCCCGTTCGTCGTTATTATAAAAAAAAAAAAAAAAAAAAAAAATAATGATAAGCGATAGAGACAACTAATGAATGGAAAGGAAAACAAATCAAATTTTATGACGATATTTAAAACACTATTAATTAATAGTAACTAACCCTTCGCGTGTTATTTCAATGAAGGCTTATTATAATTTAAGATTATTATTCAATCTATCGATGTGTGTGAGACAATTCGATTATCCTTACAAGATAATTTAAGATTAGATAAAAAAATTTTTTTTTTTAGGACACGATTATGAGATTAATCCCATTGAAGTATGGGGTTTCAACAATTCTATTCGAAATTTCCTCATTCCTATCTTGAAATAATTGACAAATCTTAATTATGATTCCCATTCGGAATAGAATCTTCTAGAAATAACAACAATCTTCGTGTTCTTCGTTTATTTAAATGTTTAAGCAAACATTAAAACAGAAGAACCGAAGAAGAAAACATAAAACAAGAGAAGTTCGCGAAAATAAACAAGGAAGACAAAATATAATTCGATTAAACAAGAAACATTATGATCCCCCCCCCGCCCCCCGATTAAAATACGATGATGACGATGATATGATTATAATAACAATAATAATAATTAACAGTATCGTTATGATATATTTTCTAACGAGTTAATAATAATCGTTGCGGTATAAATTTGCAAATTATATTTGTATTATTGTCGTATGATACGAATCATCCCTTTAAACGGGACGTTAGGGTAGTTCATACGAAGCTTTTCGCATAAACGAACCTTATATGGGTTACTACTGGTAACGAAAGAGTTAACAAATAATACATACACACGTATTCACACATATATATATATATTATACACACACACAGAGAGACATTTATTCCATCCGACTACCTCAATGCATGCGATTAAAAGTTAAACTAACTTAAGTGTAAATAAAACAAAACAAACAAATTTAAAATGAATCTCATTAATGGAAAAGAAAAAGAAACAAAAAACAAACATAAATAATAATAATAATAATGTGTAATTAAGACGAAGAGACAGAGATAGTGACAGATATATCGCAGGTAATAATGACGCATCGAATACGTGCGTATAATAATTATTATATGCATGCAAAACACACAGGCGCATCATCATCGTTCGATGATTAATTATTATTAATGTTAATTGTCAAAATCTATAAAAAAAAAAAAAACCGATATCAACTTTTGTTTTTTGTTTATTGGGGCAAGAATATTTTCTTTTCTTTCTTTGTTTTTTTTTTTTGCTTTTTTTCTTTTTAAATATTTATTGGAAGAAAGAAAAATCTTGCTGTGTGTGCTGTGTGTGTATGTATGTGTGTATGTTGTGTGCATGCATGCGTATAAACCAACACACACGAGAGGATATTAAATCTTTTTTTTTTATCTCTCTATTATTATTATTATTATTATTAAGTCCTTATTAGTTATTTTATTATTAGTTATTATTATTATTATTATTATTAATTATTATTAATTAGTAATGTTATATATGAATGTGTTGGGACAAAGTACATATTGTCTAGATTTATAGGAAACAAAAATTAATGCATGACACATTTAGAAATACACGTTTACATGACCCCCCTCCACCCACCCCTCACGTGAGGCAGTGATTTCTTTAAAAAAAACACAAACAAATTCTAAAGTTACGGTAAATAAAATCAACATTAAGATCAGGTATCTAGGTTGTTTTTTTTTTGCATCAGAACAATTGTTAATCTTTTGAAAAAAAGAACTTATGTTATAATTTTTTTTTTTTTACACATATCTACAAATTTGTTGCATAATAAACAAATTGTTTGAACGAAAGTATATGTCAGAAATATTTTCTTGTTGCAACAACGATATTCATTTGTCATCGATTCAACGTCATTCAATTGTTTAAACAAAATTCATTATGATCGTTTTGTTTTTCTTTTTTTCTTTTTTTTTTCTTATTGAAAAATGTTGTCTTAAAAATTTTTCGTCAAACAAAATAAAATAATAATTAATATAACATTTGTTTAATAATTCTCTTGCAAAATTCGTCTAATCACGATGCACATTGAATTAATATAAATTTAAATATTAATTGTTTAAATAAAACATTATTATTCACACACATAATTCCGTCCATGAAAACGTTCAAAGTTTTTAACCCCCCCCCCCGAAGGGGTTGACAAAACGAAAGTAACACACCCCACCCCATTTTCTCACGAGGCCCAAATATTTGATTTTTCAAATTTTATTTCTACCATAATTTGACATGAATTTTTATTATGACAAATTTTTATAAATTATTTAGAAAAAAAAGTAATCAAGTATAATATCATAATTAAACCTGAAAAAAATTATTTATATTGTAATAAACAATAAAACAGGGTGAATTGTAATATTACAAACGATCGAAATACGTAATACTAATAGAAAAATGTGTTTTTTTATTAAGTAATCACTGCTTATACACACACAGACACACATTTAAACGAAAAAAACTCTTACACACGCACACAAATTAATTGATATTCGTATATAGTGTGCTTGGGGGCTTTTTATTCTACGTGAAACTTTTATTGCAAGCAAAATTTGACGATAAATTTATTGCGATAAATAATAATAATAATAATGATAATAATAATAATAATAATAGGGCAGCCATTTTTAAATTAATACGAAAAACGCGAACTGAGGGGGGGTGTCGTAATAATAAATATAAACTTATTAAAAGATTTATATATAAAAACGCGAAACCGAAACAAAAACAAAAAAAAGAAAAGGAAAAAAAACAAGTATATACTCCACCATAGACAACCTTGAACATTATTTTTGTTCGTTTTTTTTTCTTTTTAAATAACGAATTAATAATAATCATGATAATAATAATAATTAACATTATTTATTGTTAATATTATTATTATTATTATTATTACTATTTGTTCGTTAATTTGGTCGGCGTATTTTTTTATGAATAATTATTATTAGAAAAAAGAAAAAAGGTAGGGGAGGGTGGGGGGTGGGGGGGTTGCAGTTAATTGAAACGAATGATGAAGATCGTTCGAACGTATAATTTTTATATCGATACTGCTTATTTTTTTTTTTTCTTGGTATTTTGTTTATTTTCCATTTCATTGAGCACTTATCATGACGACTTATTAAATATTAAGTATTTCGACTCCATTTTTTTATTTTTTTTTATTTTTTTTTTATTAATTTCGATTTTTTTTAATTGGCTGCGTAGAATTATTATACAACAGACGTGTAAAGGGGATGAAAAATGGGGGAGGAGGTAAGGGTGGCTTAGGTTTTATGAAGAGGGAAAAAGAAATTAAATGATAAATTGTTAAACAATTTTTTCGGTTTCAATTATTCAGCTCACATTTTTACGCGAATTATTAATTTATGTGTGAATAAATGAAAATAATATAATTGAATTAATTGATTCGCGAATATATAAACGTCATAATATATTATCTTCGTTCACGCGTAAATATATTTATAATAATAATAATAATAAATATATTTATATTTATATATAAACAGGGTGTGTCCATATTACCCCATTTTAAATGGTGCAACCGTGTATATTTTGAAAATTATACAGGTTCACGATACGGACCACCTTGTATATAATATATAAACACAAATATATTTATAAATATATGTTTATAAATATAAACGTGAATATTTGATCTCGAAAAAAAAATTCGCCAATCACTAAAGCCACCACCCCC
>NW_014569718.1:62847-64346 GCF_001313835.1 Polistes canadensis
ATTTTTTTAATAATAAAAATTTAAGATATTTAATAATCGTGTTGTTGAAAAATTTCGTTTTTTGTTTGACTTTTTTTTTATTTCATTTTTTTTGTTGGTCTTAATCCGAAGAGAAATAAATGGTTTTTTTAAATTTACTGTGATTCGCGTAACTATCGTACTTTTTAAAAAATCGATAAACAAATTGTCTAAATTGTTATTGTTAAATGTTAACATCTCAATGAACAATATTATTAATTCTTTTCACGTGGTACTCGAAATTTTTTCGGAACTAACACAACCTGTATATATTATTATTATTATTATTATTAATTATTATTATTATTATTATTATTATTATTAATAAGTATAGCTAATACGTTCTGTAAACAATACTCTTGAGTATATTATACGTAGCATTTAAGACGAATTACTAAAACAAATAATACATAAAATCGAAATCTCATTAAGGACTTTTTTAAGAAAAATTTTTTCGACTAGATGGATAATTGCGACACGCATTTTTTATGAACAAAAGAAGATAAAGAAGAAGAAGAAGAAGAAAAAACAAAAGAGAAATAAAAGAAGATGAAGATGATGATGAAGAAGAAGAAAGAACAAAAGAAAAATAAAAGAAGATGAAAATGAAGATGAAGTAGAAGAAAAAACAAAAGAGAAATAGAAGAAGATAAAGATGAAGATGAAGATGAAGATGAAGAAAAGAGAAATAAAAGAAGATGAAGATGAAGATGAAGAAAAACAAAGGAGAAATAAAAGAAGATGAAGAAGAACAAATGAAAAATAAAAGAAGATGAAAATGAAGATGAAGTAGAAGAAAAAACAAAAGAGAAATAGAAGAAGATAAAGATGAAGATGAAGATGAAGAAGAACAAAAGAGAAATAAAAGAAGATGAAGATGAAGATAAAGAAAAACAAAGGGGAAATAAAAGAAGATGAAGATGAAGTTGAAGATGACGATGAAGATGAAAAAATAAAATTACAAATTAAAAAGAAAAAGTATACGCAAAAAAATATATTTGCCCGCGTCGTTGTGAAAATGAAATGAAATATGAAAAAAAAAAAAAAAAAAACGAACAAACGAGCAACAATGTTTTTTCCGGGGCAAACAAAAAATTAAACGAACAAACGCCCCGACAGCCATCTCATAATTGCGAGAACAATGCAATAAGTTTTTTGCTTAAAAAAAACGAAATTAAAATAAAACGAAAGATATTACGCGCGTTTTACGCGTGTCAACAAATTAATTAATTAATTAAATAAATAAATAAAAAAAATTAAAAGAAATTGTGTGAGAAATACGAGCTCCTGCTGTGGACGAGAAAAAAGCGAGAGAGAGAGAGAGAGAGAGAGAGAGAGAGAAATAGTGAAATAAAAAAAAGGATAAAAAAGATAATAAAAATAATGGATCCTATCATACAAAATATGATCTATGAAAAATGATCTCTTATTATCGGTCAGTTGAATTTTGACACTGATGATATATATATATATAGATATAT
>NW_014569718.1:66051-74263 GCF_001313835.1 Polistes canadensis
AAAAAAAAAAAAAAAATAAAATAACGAGAAAAAAGTGAAAGAAATGAACGAACATTGATACCAAACAAAAAAGAAAAAAAAATAAATAAAAGAAGCGAGAGAGAGAGAGAGGAAAAATAATAAAAGAAGAAAATGATTTTAGTTATTTTTTATCTTCAATCTTTTTGGATCGTTCTTTCGAGAGAAAAAAAAAAAACAATAAAAAAAAATATCTGCAAATACATCCACAAGTATTCTAATCGGTACAAAGAATAATCACTTCTTGCCTTGAAGCTCTCTATAATAATTAAAAACAAAACTAATGAAAATTAAACGAACAAGTGACCATGTAAAAGAAAGAAAGAAAAAAAAAAAAAAAGAAATTCTATTGAAATACCTATTAAAAATAAAAATAAAACACACGCAAGAGAGAGAGAGAAAGAAAAAAAGAAATATAATAAAAGAACAAACATTGATGAGAAAATAAAATGCATAAGGTCAAAAGTACAAATCTATTAATTCGCTCTAATTCACCGAGATAATTGTTTCGCGAATGCGCGAGTTTAAATAAAATTGTGGGAAATAAAAAAAAAAAAAACAAAATTACTTAAATAAAAAAACGAGAGAGAGAGAGAGATAAGAGAACGAAAAAAAGTTGGACGAGAAACTAAAAAGCAAGCCTTCATTTGACGATATTTTGTATTGAAGAAGAAGAAAAAAAGCAAAAAAAAAAAAACAAAAAAAAAAGGGAGAAGAATAATACAAAATGGGCAAAAAATATTGCACGGGAAATGAACGAGAAAAAAAAGGGTGGAAAGGAAGAAGAAGAAAAAAAAAAACTCGGATCTCCAATCGTCGTTCTCGATGCGTATATGATAAAAATGATAAACACATTATAATAATTATTATAATAATAATTAGAAGAAGAAGAAAAAAGAAAGGAAGAAAAAATTCGAGCCATTTTTAAAGCGAGCCGCCTATTCGATGGACCGGAAAAGAAAAATCACCTAAAAAAAATTATTAGCGAGAAGAAAAAAAAAATATATATATATATATATGGAAAAAAAAAAGAAAAAAAAAGATTCGTCATGAAAATAAATTTACCAAGCCTGGATCTTGTAATCTCACAAAAAATGTGAACATCGACGAAAACGATGGGGTGGGTGGGATGGGGGGGTTAGAGTAGGGGGGGATAAAAAAATACTTCTTTTTTAAGAAAAAAAAAAAACGAAAAAAAAAACAAACAAAAAAAAATTCGACAACCGACGGGGGAAAAAAAAAGTGATGGGGGTTCATCGGTTCGGCTCGTGTAACGGTTTGATAATCGATTAATTAATTGTAATTGAACGTTTATATTTAAGTTCTTAACGATTTATTACTTTTTTTTTTTTTTAATTAATTAATTTTTCCTTAGTTTATAATAATTGTCCTTTTTTAATTTTTTTTTGTGTTTTGTTTTCTTTTATTCCTAATGCGGGTTTTAATTGTATGCCATGCCAGTGCTAATAAGTTAAAACATCTCCATGGAATAATATCGAATTGAATAATTATCAGCCAATGAGAGCACGTATGCATTAATAATAATGTATTTTTTTATTTTTAAGATTATTACTTTGTAATTTATATATATATATATTTTTTTTTTTTTTAATCGTAAAATTTATCAACGCGCGATTAATAATAATAATTACTTACTTTTTTTTGGATTTTTAGGATTGTAGAATATTTTTTTTTTTTTTTTTTTTTGTTAAACCCATAAGAAATATATTAACCAAATAGTATAGTTTTTAAGTTACTGCGGATATATGTTCGTTTCTATTTCATTTCTTTTTTTTTTCCCCCTTTTTTTTTTTTTCTCTCCCTCTCTCTCTTCCATCGATGTTAAATTATTTTAACGATATAAGGGGAAAGTGTTTATTTTATACGATCAGCAAAAAAAAAAATTGTGTGCACATAAGGACAATTACACTTTTCTATACACGTTGATATAAAAAAGGAGAAAGGAAAAAAATTTAAAAAAACACTTACCACAATTTACACGCGTTTTGATCACAAAACGCGAACACACACACACACACACACAGAGACAGACGGAGGGAGAAAGATAAAGAGAAAAAATAATATTTAATAAATAAATAGAAAAATAGAAAAAATAAAACGAATAGGGAAAAGGATACAATAAAAAACAAAAGAAGGAAGAAACTGGGGGGTGGAGAGGAGAAGGGGTGATAGTTCGCGCGTGTATGCCTGAATAATAATAATAATAATAATAATAATAATAATGATAATAATAATTTTTACGGGGTGACGGAATAACAAAAACCTGTCAGATACGACGCGAGAAAGATAATGAGATAAAAAAAAAAAAAAACAAGATTAAGATGAAAGATATGATAGATACGAACACAAAAAAAAGTAATAAAAATAAAAAGAAAGAATGAGACCCACCTTGCCCCGCCTCCCACCTTCGCCCCTTCCAGCCACAAACCTTAAACCTTCCCCCTCCCCTCCCCTCCCACCCATTGCAGATCATAGTTTTTTACTACAGTATTTAAACATAGTTATATGTATACAAAAATAATAGTATATATATCTACATATCCGTTTGATAGGCAATGAAAGAAAAAAAGAAAGAAAGAATGGAATAAAATATAAAGAAATGATAGAAGAATATTATTTTCACGTGAAGAAAATAAAAAAAAAAAAAAAAAGAAAATAAAAATACACACACACAGACACACACAGATACAGACACAAAGAGGTAGACAGACAAACGGACAGACGGATAGACACAGAAACACACAAATACCGTCACCCCTTTTCCACTTCCATTAATTGAACATAGTCTGCAATAGTCACTTCGATTTATAAACGTCACCAATTACAGTATTGCAATAGATTTATAATAGACTTGTCGTGTTTCTTAACTTAACTTGATTTAAAACGTTCAACCAAAAAAAAAAAGAAGAGAGAAAAATTTCGTGACCTTTTTTTTTTTTAGTTCCACATTACTTTTTTTTTTTTCTTTTTTTTTTTCTTTTATTATAGATTTACAAAAAATTAAAAAAAAAGGAAAGAAAATCGTCGAACAAACCGCCAATAATTTTTTACGATCATTTAACGATCAACAAATTCGTAACGATTAAAATAAAACAAAAAAGAACAAGAAAATGTTTTTTCACGGTAAAAACAAATTACGAATTGTAGAAATTATTTCGTACAGAAAAAAAAATAAAAAAGAACGAGAAAAAACACATTAAAAAAAAACATAAAAAGAAGAAGAAGAAGGGAAAGGGGTGAAACAAATGAAAAGTTTCAAGAGGTGAGAAAAAAAGATCGTGAAAACAGGAATCGTAAAAATACGTTGTCTGATGCTTTTTACAAAACTTCAGGAAAAAAAATAAGAAGTTGAACTTAAAATGGGAGTGAAGGGATAAGGGAAAGGGTATAAGAAAAATTAATACAAATTTATTTGGATAGAATTTGATTGGGCGTTATTACGTTGTTTTTATCCTTCACACCTGTAATGATTTTTTGTTTTCTCTCTACTTGAATCTTTTTTAAAGAAAACTTAGAATTTCTTCTTCCTCATTTTTCTTCCCCCCACCACCCCGGAAAAATAATGCAAATGCACTCAGGGGAGGGGGGGAGAGGAGTTGATGGGGTTTTGCAGAGACTCGTTGATTTTTCTGTAATCAAAAAATTAAACGGAACGCGTTAGTATGAAAAATAAAAACAAATTGAATATAAAAAAGAAATGAAGGAAAAATTTGACATTGAAGTTGTGACATTTTAATAAAACACGAAGAAACATTTGTTTTTTTCAAACAAAAATTATTATCTTTTTTTTTTTTTTTCTTGATAGAAAATGATTTTAAAAGTAAATAAAATACGTAATACAATTTCTACAAAAGTTATATATATCTCGAGAAAATAAATTAAAATAATGGCGGTTTAAACATTTACTCATGAATTATTATAAAAGAAATATAATATGCGATATTTAATTAATAAAATTATTTGTTTTATTTTTTTTTTTTTTTAATAATCATCATATGGCTCCGAAACGGGACCATACAAACAAACAAACAAAAAAGAATATCATCCACGTGAATATGTATGAATACAAATTTCAATTAAAACAAAAAAATAACACGCATGTAATAATCTCGAAAAGAAATATAATTGGCGAGTAAAATATTGCGAAGAAAAAAAGAAAAGAAAAGGTCATGAAACAATGGTGAACGAGTTCAAGGTCTCAGGTACTTAAAATAAAAACCGACAAGATGTAATAAATGCATTATATACATAAAATATGTAATAACAAACTCAGGTAATCAGAAGCAGTCAGGCCGTGATACTATTTACTTATAGAAATTACTACTACTACTACTACTACTACTACTACTACTACTAACAAATACTACTACTACTACTACTACTACTACTGTTTACATATAAGTCTTCTGTTTAAAATCGGATACCACAATCCGATACACCGATTAAATTGTTTTCTTCTTCTTCTTTTTTTTTTCTTTTTTTTTTTCTTTTACTATTATTTTATAAAAAATTTGTCTGTTAGGGTAGCAAAATGTGTCCGGAATTTAATAAATGAGATATAGGGTTGATTTATATGAAAGGTTCGGGCCAGTGCATAAGTGGGCCAGTGCACCCTTTAGTGATACGTTTTAATGCATATTCAATTCTTTCCATTAATTATTACGAACGAAATAATAATTTTTATTTTTATTTTTTATTTTTATTCTTCTACCACATTTTGTTTGTTTGTTTAATACAAACGTAATCTGTCGTCGTGTCTATTTACAAACATTTTTAATAACAAATTACTTCCTAATCATGTAGAAATAAAACAAATTTGTTTGCTGGTCTTTTTTTTTGTATTTTTTTTTTTTTTTCTTTCCTTTCTTTTTTACTAATGTCCGATTAATAAAATGAAAAATGCATTGAATACAGAAAAGAAAAATAAACATAAACATAAACATAAGAACGAAGTATAAATAACAGTGAAAGAAGGAGAAAAAAGAAAAAAAAAAACTATAGAAAGAAAATGAATTTAAATGTATGAAATTCACCAGAGCTACCTCCATGTTATAATTACAGAGAGAAAAACAAAATAATAATAATAATAATAAATATTAAAATAAAATATAATAAAATAATAGAACGATATATATATATATACATAGATGTGTGTGTGACACGATGAAATATAATCGAACAAGGAAAAAAAAAAAAGCAAATAATAAGAATGGCTAATAAAAAAATAAACCGATCATCTTTTCTCGCGACCGTAACTTCACATCAAGCTCAATATAATAATGATATACAAAAAAAAAAAAAACTAATGAAAATAAAAATCTATATATCATAATTATTATTAATTTATATACTTTTGTTTATCGGGGCTTCTCAAAACGTTTTTTTCCTATATATGTGTTTTATTAACAACAACAAAAATTGATTTTTAAATGATTAATATATTACTTTTTTCGAATGTGTTGTAAAAAATTTTCCAAATACTTTGAGAAACCCTGTTTTACCGATTGATTAATCACAAAGTTTCTCTATATAAACAAATATATATATTTATAAAAATAATAATTATACACGCGAGATAAGATACAATATTCTAGCTTACACGGATTTTTAGGTTTAAGGGTTTGCTTACTTTTTGCACGAAACAGTCAATCCAATAACTGATGAATGATTTCTTTTTTTTTTTTGTTTCTTTTTAATTTAATTTAACAAAAAGAAGATATACGTATGTGTTATGTAAGAAGAAGATGATGATGAGAGAAAAAAATAGAGAGAACACTCTTTTTAATAATAATAAAATTATTAAAATATATAATACAAAGCCGCAAAGCAGATTGAACACTGCCAATAACTGAACAAACAAATAATGTTTATACAATTACGTATAATAAATATACATATAAACGAGTAGCATTAAAAACAGTAGTCTCTGAATAGCTCAGGTAGTAGAGATGTTGTTTCTCGACTACCAACATCAGTGGATCGAATCCCAGTAGGGGATCCTTTTTTTTTTGGTGAAGACAACTGGGAAAAATCATGATCCGAATAGCATTAAAAAAAAAATAAATTAATGGCGTGTGTTATTATACGTTGCACACTCCATTTCCGTAATAGTAATTCATTAGAATTCCAAAAACGTGATGCAAGTTGTACTTACTTTATTATACACGAGTTTGTTTGTTCTTTTTTTTTTTTTTATTTCTTTTGCTTTTTTTCTCTTGTTGTTCCTTTTTTTTTTTTCTTTTTATTTTGACACACGAAATATAATAAACCCCACGACAAACACAACAGTTAAAACTCTCGTAAAATATATATATATTATAAATAAAAAAAAAAAAGAAAAACAAAAAAAGGAAAAGAAAAGAACATCTATTATTGATTGTAAATCATCATAATAATAATGATTATGATGATATATAGGTGGGAAAGAAATAAATGAAAAAAAGTGATTTATTCGTATGTGTGAAAGGGGTACGTCTGTATATTTGTTTGTAAGTATGCATATAGCTGTGTGTGAAAAAAAGAACAAATAAAAAAAGGGGAAAAAGAAAGATAAGAGAGAAAGAAAGTTAAAGAAAGATGAAAATGTTTTGAAAACAATGTTAAACGAATTTAAAATGAATGAAATGTTGTGCGAGAGTAAGAGTGATATAATTATGAATTTAATTGATAATTATATATACATATATATATCTATCTATATATATATCTATCTATATATATATATATATGCATGTATTAAACAAATGAATAATATTTACGAGTGTATATGTAATTAATTGTAAAAGTGAAAGATAGAAAGATAGAAAGAAAGAAAGAAGGAAAGAAATAGAATATCTCTCGGATAGAACATTTTATGGATAACATAATCAGGGACTTGTCATAGCCATTATAAAATAGTCTTTTTCTAGTTTTAATAGAATCATTATTATTCCTAACTTATATATTCTGTAAACAAATGTCAGGGGATAAATCTGATGAAAATAAATAATTAAGGTAAATAATGAAAAATTAATGATATACGAAGAGGATATCAAAGATAAAAACAACAAATTAATAATTACGAGAACAATTTGAAACAACAACAGGGGGTTTTGGGTGGTAATATTGAATGGTAGAAAAAAAACAAAAAATAAGAAAAGTGTTTTTGTGTCTATGGAAAATATTTTTCTGACAAACACACATTCAATCCTCTATATATAAATAAATAAATAAATAAATAAATAAAGAATTTATTTGTGCAAGAGAGAGAGAGAGAGTAATGAGAAAAGGAAAAAGAAAACAATATAATATGAAACTAAATAAAAGAAGAAGAAGAAGAAGAAAAAGAAGAAAGAAAGAAAGAAAAGAAATTGAAGTTTGTTGAACGAAATATTGATGAATGAAAGTAAAATCTACTATGATTCCTAATCTCGCAATGAAGAAGAAGAATAAGAATATTTATTATTCGTTACACATAAAATGAAAACGCAAAAAAAAAAAATGATAAAAGAAAAATAAGTAGAGAAGGGATGAAATAAAAAAAGGCATTGATTATGAACCTCCCCCCCCCACTCTCCCCCTAACCCATCCAACTATTGAGATTAAAGATTAAATTTTTTAAAAAAAAAGGGGGAGTCAAGAGGAAGGGGTTATTATGGGGTGTATGTGGGGTATGTGTGTCGACAAAAAAAAAAAGATGATATTTAATAATAATAATAATAATAATAATAATAATAATAATAATGACAAAATGTGATTTGTTGTATCGTATCGATTGTGTAAAAATGAAGAAAAAAAAAAAAAGTAAGAAAAGAATTCCAAAATGGTGGAAAAAGAATTTTAAAAAATAATAAGAATTAATCGAAAGACAAATCATATGATTACTATCGCAAAAATCTCGAATAATAATAATAATAATGATGATGATGATGATGATGGTGAAGTGAATTTTTCTCTTAGCCGACAACCCCCTTCCCCCACACCCCGACACGCCCGCCAAAGTTACACCCTGAAAAATATTAGAAAAATTTTTTTTTTTTCGAAAGAAAATAGGAAAAAAAGAACATTTGTGTTTCGTTATTTTCTCTCATGTAATATTAACGAATTATATTGTTTGATTACTTCGTAATATAATTATATTAATGCTTATGATTTTCTATATTATTTTTATGGTGTTTATAAGAATTGTCGTTTA
>NW_014569718.1:77743-79891 GCF_001313835.1 Polistes canadensis
AATAAAATGAAGAAGAAAAAACGAGATTTTAAAAGAAGGGCAAAAAAAATTTCGAATAAAAATGTTGAAAAAATATATATATATATATATATATAAAAGAAATAATATGATTGAAAAGACGTAAAAAGAAAAGGGGGTAACAATACAACGCAACACGCATTGAAAATCGTTCGAGTAGTTAGACGAGAGAAAAGCTCAGCTTTAATACGGATGCGCGCGACGTTTCCATCGATTCGACGTCGACGTATTTCACGTAGGAGAACGTTAGTATTTCCTTGCTTGAAAACAGAGACAGAACTACCCCCACCCCCCTCGAAAGACAGGAATAAAGAGAGAGAGAGATAGATAGATAAATAGGGGGATGAAAAGAGGAAAGGGATGATAAAGATATAGATATAGAAAGTGACAGAGTCAGTCACTTGTAAGGAAAAAAGAGAAAGATGGAAAACGAATCATCCTCACCCTTCACCCTTCACCCCCTCACAACCCTCCCCCGCCATTACCCTTACCCTTATCCTTACCCCCAAGTACTCTAGACGTGACACGAGAAAAGGGGTGCGAATAGAACATCACCCATCAAACGAAGGAATCATTTTGTTTGTTTGTTTGTTATTTTCTTCTTCTTCTTTTTTTTATATTCTTATGAAATTTAACAACATTAAATCGTATCGCAATTATTCAAGATAATAATTTAAATGTGTTATTTATTAATATATTCTGATATTTTAATTATTGTCATTTTTTAATTCTTATTATTCGTTTAATTGTTATTTAATTTGTGAATCATTTCATTTTGATTTGGATTTGAACGTTTTAAAAGTTAACAACAATAACAACGTGCTTCGATAACGAAACGCTTTTTATATTACATTGTGTTTACATTTATAATATAATAATTCGATTGATTTTTATTATTGAAATATTGTAAATTAATTTCATCAAATCTTGAATTTAATTGTAAAAATTATGTTACGTTATATATATATATAATATAAGTATGGAATACGTAAACTATCGGTAGGTTTAGTGTTAAATAATAATATCGAATGTGAAATTAATAACGTATAACGTTTCATTAACTTATACTTCGATTAACAAATTTTCGTTATCCATTAATGCGTATCTGTCAATGTAATGTAATTCTTCAAATTTTCTTCGTTTTATCATCTTCTTCTTCATCTTCTTCTTCATCTTCTTCTTTGCTTTTCGTTAGCTTATTATATATATATATATATATATATATCTCCAATTATAATTATTATTAATTTAAAAACTAAAGGAGCGCTCGTGGGAAAAAGAAAATTATTGTGTTGCTCGGTGCCTTTTTGCGGCCTGTTTGTACGGAAATAAACCCCCCATCCCCTCTCAAAAAAAAGAAAGAGAACAAAATATCGTCTTCGTCCAAGAAACCAAGCCACACTTTTATAAATCTGTCCTTTTATAAATTGGGAAGAAAAAAAAGAAATAAGAAATATAAAAACAAACTTAAAAGATGAAAGAAAAATGTTCGCGTTTATACAAATGAACAAGTTTCTTTTTTCTTCTTAAAATGTCTTCTTTCTTGCATTGACAACATTTTTATGCATTTTTATATATACAATACTATAAATTTAATTGTCTATTTTATTTGGGTAAAAATAATCGTGCCTGAAACAAGACACTTAGAAATCTTTCTTTTTCTATGATATTTCATCCGACTATCGAGGTTCAATATTTTCATGCTCGTAGTAGTCGTATTACTGAGAAAAATAAGTAAGTAAAAAATAATTTTGAATAATTAAATAAGAGTCAAATAATAATAATAATAATAATTTCGAAGTACATCAGGCAACAAGATCACAGTTCCTATTTTAAATCCCAGTATACATAATTAATATTTAAGGCACTGTATATGTATAGTATAAATGAAAGAAAAAAAAACAAGATATATATTAAACAAAAAATTGAAAAGAGAGAAAAAAGAAAAAAAAGAAAATTATTATTAGTAGTAGTCACGGGGACACATACAATCATAAATTAGAAAATATTATGCATATAACGTGGATTGTAATGATGATTAAAAAATATACAAAAATGTTATAATAAATTGTATCTGTAAATATATTTATCTAGACATATGATATTAATGCCACGAATGTATTTATATTT
>NW_014569718.1:79986-84779 GCF_001313835.1 Polistes canadensis
ATTGTAAAACCATGATTCGTTTTCTTTATTAATATTACGAATATTCATTAATTTGTTAATTAATCGAATATGTGGAACGTTTTAATTATAAGTTAATAATATATTAATTAAATCTTATATAATGCAATTTCATAAATAATTATCTTGTAGATGAATGAAAATTAAAAAAAAAACAAAAAAAAATAAAAATCTTTAAAATTATCCCTAATGTCCATATTTTTTTAATATATTTCAAATATTTAATCATTAACAGTGATCTACTTTATCGGTAATACGGTAACCAGCGTAAAATTGATAAGACGATGATCATCATACTATTGATAAAACAGTGACCATTATAATATCAATATTGGTAAAAACGAAATTCAAAAGAATTATTATTAACAATAATTATTAACAATAAAATTATATTATATATTATATCGCATCTCTATAAGCAATCATATTGCATTCATTAAAAAGATATATCTAAATATTTCAATGGATATATATATAATACATACCATTTGATATTTATATGATATTGTATCTTGATTGATCTTGATAATCGACTACATCACAATTTACACGTTTCTGTAGAAAAATTCGCACGCTGCTTAAGATAGTTAAACCACAATAAAAAAAAGAAAAGAAATAATTCTCTTATCTTGCATCAAATCACAGCAATGGATGTGCATTATTGTGAACGATCAATAATCTAATGATAAAAATGCAAGAACCACTTAACTTTATATTGCGATCATCATACGTTTAATTAAGATTCAATTACGTCCAATAATGTTGTACTGTAAGATTGATTATTTCATTTTAAAATTAAATATTTATCTATTATTCATCTTCTTCTCTCTCTCTCTCTAAATAAAAAGAAACCGAAATACTGAAAAAATATAAATATCTTATATATCCCTTAAATGATGATCCAATTAAATAAAAAAATCTTAATCAACACGATCTGTTAAAAATTCTATAAACTTATTCGACAATAAAAGGTCCTTCGAAGGATTGGCCCTGCGCAATATCGTTTAAATTTTCCCCTGCGTATGAAAACAAAGGTGACACTTCGACATCGCCATTAACTTTTTCAGCACCTGCATTCAACAACCACTTTTTGTGGAGCTGAAGTAAATCGTGACGTGCAGTAGACGGACAATCCTGTTTAGCCGAATCTGAATTCTTAAGGGGACTAAATTCTTCCTCGCGCACTCCTTGCCAAGCAGCGAAATTTTTTGCGAACTTAAATACATCAAAAACAAACTTTTCAATTTTAATACCATTAGGACTCGTTGGAGTGCATCTTTTTCCATTCTCGTCAATATACGGAATCTTCTTCTTGGCACCATGCAAATCCACAGATAACTCGTACGTCTCACCGAGGTCCAATAAGAAATCTACAGTAAAATAATGATTACAAATATTGGCAGCATTGAAGACCAGTCGACCGTCGTCTCTTCTTAATTCCACAGTTTCCTTCGATATTTCGCTGTATTCAACAACTTGATAATGGTCCTCGACCTGAAACAGAAAATGATTGAAATGTTAATAAAAATATATAAATAACATTTAACAAATTGTCCTTATTTTTATGTACCTTACAAACAACCCCCACTGGTTCAGACGGTGATGATTTTTCTATAACTTTAACACCGCAATCCGTTTTAACGGATAAACAATATCCCAAAAAAATAGGATCTGCGACCTTTACTAAGATATTATCTACGGAATGTACGTGAACACTACGAATACTGCGTTCTATCATGTCATCTAAAATACCTTCGAGTTTCAATGCTTTGTACAATCCACCATTACCGTCAGGCGCCCTGGATATCTTATGTTTCTCATCTAAAATGATTTTTCCATCTAAAGTGAAACAAGGTATCATACCTTGTTTGAAGGCCTTTACATTATTTTCTTTTAAACCAAAATAATGATTCTCTTTAAGATAATTGAGGGTGGAATCGTGCGTAGCTTCGCTGGTCATAATATACCTGATTTAATAATTATTTCAATAATACACGTATATTAATAAAATATAATTGAAATAAATAAATGATAAACTTAAATAATATCTACCATAATATTTCGCCTTTTTTCCCACAATATTCCTCTGCCAAAATTTCCAATCTGCGTATTCTTTCAGCTTGTAATTGAAACAAAGTTTTTTGGGATGGCAATCCAACTTCGAACATACCTTTAGGAAAGGTGACACCCAAACGAGTACCTTGTCCACCAGCTAACAACAAAACTGCAACTCTTCCATCTGCGACTTCTTTCAATCCCAAGGAACGATAATTTTGTATTTCTTCATTGGTACACGCTTTTGCGAAAACAATCTTACTATCCGGTATAGGTTTTATTTTATCGTCCAATTTATTATTAACAGCAGTTAAGGAAGCAGTAGCTTTATCGAAATAAGATGTTAATTCAATTAAATTTAAATCAGAAATATCTCTCTCCAATGCGTCTTTTTCTTCCTTCGACAATTCATTCCAATATCTTAACAGATGGTCCTGACCATGTTCCATGAGTTGACTTTTTAAATTCTCCATGATTGTTGAAAGGATAATTTTAGTTTGACACTAAGGAATGATTTCTGTACAATGGAATACCGTTATCTCTTAAGTATTATCTGTTATAAATTTTATCAAACGGTTGATAATAAAACTCTTTAACAGGAAATGTAAAGAGAACACGCGCACGCATATATGTGTGTATGTATGGGTCGACGATAAAGTAAACGAAACGACGTGCGAGAGCAACAGGTATGCAACAACAGGAAGAGCGAGCAAGAACAGAAAACTTGTCCATTAAAACCTAACTTAACTCGACACAAACGCAACACCTTTACTTTCACAATTCCACGTAGCAATAAGCTTGATTCGATTTCTCTTATCGATGTCTGTCCGCCCCTCCAACCATCCGGGCACGTAAATAATTCTTCTTTTTCTTCTCAGCATATCTTCTTGTAATGTTCTTTCACATTTACCACATTGAGGATAGGTACGTTGACATTTCCAGAAGTCACCTTTCCCTCATGATCTTTTTTTATATTATTATATTCTTTTTCATATAGATGAAGCCAAAAAAAAAAAAACAAAAATAAATTAACATTTATACGCTCGTACAATTTTCTATTATTTTCTACCATCATTTTATCATTATTATTATTATTATTAATTAAATATTTGCATTTTCTGCAATTTTAAATATGGCGTCTTACCTGTGCCGAAAAAAAAGAAAAGGATAAACGATCAAAGTGAAAGGTGAAAGGCTGGGGAATTGAAATGCAGGAATGCGACCTTTATCCTTGAGGAAACCTGTAAAATAATAGAACGACGTTACCACAGAGTTTATTTTAGAAATATATATATATTTCAATGAAAATATTACGAAAAACATACAATCGATTAATCAAACCTCACATTGTATTAGGACGTTGTTAGGTACTAACAATATGCATTATATACGTGTCATGTTGTATGTGTGTTGTGTAATTCGCATGCGCATATGAACCAATTAAGATTGTTCGTTACCTTTCAAAGTACGTACAACTTAAGCGCCACGCGTGGATGAAATTTGAATTAATAGCACCGGCGGGAAAATATCAAACTGCAATTATGCAATTCAATTGCAGTTTGATGGCTAACCTATAAAAAAAATAATAATTAATATAATTGTGATGATGCATTGTAATTATTATATAAATTTATAATTAAAATAAAACGAGATATATTGTTCATAACTAACAGATTAATTATATCATATTTTTGAAACTTTTTTTAATTTATCTGACAACAAAATTGCTTACAAGATATTGTTCTTTTTTTATCGAGAGAATAATTTATGAATTAAAATAATGTTATCTATCAATTGTGGTATCAAATTCTCTACAAATATTTAAGATGTTTAAGCTATATTTGCAAATTCTTTAACTTCGTTAATATCTGACAATGCAAATTTTGTTATCGCTTCTTACGTTATGTTTTCTTAACCCAAAATATTTCGAAATCATTTTCTTTTTTACACATAACGGTTAACATTTTGTAACGGTATTTACCCATTAGTATTTACCGTTATTTATTCGTTTCAACTAAACAAAAGTATTTAAATAAATGCTTAATGTTATTACAAAAAATTTATCTTAAATGTTAACTGGCTTGTAACGTATTGACTTAATAAAAACTATAAAAATAAATTCAACTAAAGAAATTTGTAGATATTATTTATAGGAATATAAATCAGATGTCGCTATGAGAAATTTCCCATGCGATTTTACCATCGGTAATAACCAAAACTGAATGTAACATTCTAAACAATATTTCTCAACGAAAATACCTAATATTCCAACGAAAAAAAAACCCATAAAACTACCTATAACAAACGAATAAAACCCCCTAAAAAAAAGAAAAAATAATATAAAAAGAAAAAACTATATCTTAAAAAAAAAAAAAGAAAATTAAAAGAACTTTCAAAAAGAATAAACTTAACCGTAACATACACACATAGTTGATCAATTATTCGTTTAGTCGCTCGTTCCACGCCCATTTCATTTCTCAAAGAAACTTTCAATTATTACACGCAAATACACACCCATATACACACGAGAGAACATATAAAATAATTAATAATAAATTGCAAATGAATGAAAAGAATTAAAAACAAAAAATTTTAATATGTAATCACAACAAAATTCGCTCTATTATTAATTTTAATATATAAACATTAAACATTAGTATAGTTGCATATAGTTCCTAGAATTTTATATAAAATTAGTATACAATACATAACATATAAAT
>NW_014569718.1:85169-121387 GCF_001313835.1 Polistes canadensis
TATATATATATATATGTGCATAGTTCATAAATTGACTCTTAACGTGTTAATTGATCTTAAAAAAAGAAAGAAAGAAGGAAAAAAAAAAAGAAATATAACCAATAAAGTTAGAAAGAGATAAAATATATACTGCAACATACTTTAATCAAATTCGTCATCGATTGTCATATAAAAAATGCGTGGGTGAAGATAAAATACTTTATCCTATTGTTCGTTATGCTATTCTTCTCATTATACTCTCATTCCAATTTAAAATTCATTTACTATTATCATTATTATTGTTATATTACTAATGGTAAAGGTTATTTAATTATTCTAATCTTCAGACTTTGCTATCCGTTTATCATACAATTTTACATCCCACACATTGTAGGTAGATCACTCAGCATTTAACTTTTTTATTTTATCAATTTATTCCTAACGTTTCCTTTTTTCTTTCTTTTTTTACATCCTCGTTATTACTCTTAAGAACAAAAAAAAACAGCATTTTATTCATTTCATTCATCATTCTATTATTGATTATCTATTTTTTGTACATACACACACCTTTGAGGTGTACGATTTTTATTTTCCAACCCTTTTCTTTTTATCTCGAACGTTATGAGTTTTTATAGGTTAGGTATATTTGTGTGTATTTAAATTCTTTATTTTCTGAAAGAATACTACACAAATGATTGAATTGATAGCAACATTTAATTGTATTTAATCAAACGTATATTTTCATTATTATGATATTATAATAGTTCATGAAATGAGGACATTATAATGATATGATTATTGTTACTTGTATTCTTGTATGAATAAAAGATAAGTCTTGAATTTTCTAATATTATACAGTATATGGAATCCAGGTGGCAGGTGCCTAGAAAGCAGCTGGCAAGATGGGAAAGTTGTTGTCCAAAATTTTTGGCAACAAGGAGATGCGTATTCTCATGTTGGGATTGGATGCTGCAGGAAAAACTAGTATCCTTTATAATTTCATTTAATTTTTAGTCTAATTGATACCTTCCTTATTCGATTACAATTTCAATCTAATTCAACACTTATGTCTTTTAATTTCCTTAATTATTGACGCCAGCAATATTGTATAAACTTAAATTAGGACAGTCTGTGACAACTATACCGACTGTAGGATTTAATGTAGAAACTGTTACCTATAAAAATGTTAAATTTAATGTCTGGGTAAGTCAAAAGTTCAAATTATTCCATGTTAATAATAATATTGATGCGTTAAATGTCTAAGTTTAATATTCATCATCGTGGGTTTATTTTTCAGGACGTAGGTGGACAGGATAAAATACGTCCCTTATGGCGTCACTATTACACAGGAACACAAGGTCTTATTTTTGTAGTAGATTGTGCTGACAGAGATAGGATTGACGAAGCACGTCAAGAACTCCATCGGATTATTAATGATAGAGAAATGCGTGATGCTATTATTTTAATTTTTGCTAATAAACAAGATCTTCCTGATGGTAAGTTGTTACACTGCAAATAAAAACAATCAATGCTACATTAAATGTAGCATTAATTAAAATCTTTCATAGATATTATTATATTACATTCATCGTTGTATACTTTATATTCATGAGAACATATGCACATATGAATGAACTCATTGAGAATTTCCTTAAGAATATGATTTTACATTTAGCGATGAAACCCCATGAGATTCAAGAAAAATTGGGGTTAACTAGGATACGAGACAGAAATTGGTACGTTCAACCATCGTGCGCTACAACTGGAGATGGGCTTTACGAAGGGCTCACATGGTTGACCAGTAACCATAAATTATGAGCAAATATTTATTTTTCATCTAATTTGGCTATAGATATGGAAAAAGGAAAGAATATACACCTGTATTTTTTATTTAAAAACTTATCACATTACGGAGGCTCCATTGTAAGGCACAATTGAACATTGATCGAATATCAATGGAATGATTTCGATAAAAAGAAAGAAAGAAAGAGAGAAAGAGAAAGAGAAAGAGAGAGATACTGCAATTCAGAAATGCTCCTTACATACTGTGGTGTGTGTTCCAATAAATATTGATAATAAGAGCATAGTAATATATCATGAAGCCAACTAAGAGAAATTGTAATCATCATTAATTATTAATTAATTATTATTATTAGCTGTCCATTGCCACCCATAAGATGTAATTAAAACATTATCAAATAGAGTTATATACTTTCAGACTGCATTTTCTTATAATTTAAACACTTTTAGAAATCGTACGTATTTATAAAAACAAAATGAAAAATAATGCGTCGTAACAGAATTATAAAATATTTTAACATTCGCAACATTTAACTGTGGTATTTAAGGAAATTGTACATCCTTATGGGATTGTCATGCCTTCTTCTGACTGTATATTATTACAATGATTTAATGTGGTTGTAAACACTAAGTATACAGTACATTGATACACTAACGTAACGTATAATCTAATGTATAATTCACTTTTTCTACAAATCAGAATATTCACTTGAATTCATCGACTGTCCATATGTAGTCTTCCAGTTCTAGTGAAGTACATGAAAGTGTTTATCAATGATATCGCATAATAATTCCCCTACTTTCTTACTTTATTTTTTTATATCCGATTCCTACACTTTCATACTTCACTTTAATTGAAATTCAAAGATAATCTTAATAGAAAGAAATAATAAAATAAAATGGACATGTTTATTCGCACAAAATATAAGGGGCAAATTATCGTACGACTTGCAGTTATACTACTCATTGATACTATCAGTTTAAAGGAACGTGTTATTATGTAACAACAGCAACAACAACTACATACACACAATGCCAACGTTTTTACTATATGCAAGTATTAATAATAACAACAAACAAATAGTTAGAATTAGGTTGCCATATTTCTCCAACACAAATTGTAAGTTTTATCAAAGATGTTGTGTATCTTACAAATCCTTCTTTAATATATATGCATATATATATATATATATTTTTTTTTCAATAATTAATAGAATAAGATGAAACTGAAAACACGAATTAATATTCACAATCGTTCAATCGAATTATAAATTCCAGGTTTTTATATACTTACAACGGAAAGAAAAAGAAACAATAACAAAAAAAGAAAAGATAAGCTAATGCATATTACATATATATATATATTAAAAAATATATATTAATATTCGCAATTGTAAGTCTATAAACAGAAAAACAAAAAACTCGTTCCTTTGATAATTCGCATTATGTAACTTTGATAAAAAGAGATCCTAAGTTAACTAAAAAAACAAGAACGAAAGAAAGAAAAAAGGAATACTTTGTGTAAAAATATGATCTATATTTAGAGAAGGATAATAAATATCGGGCTTTGGAATGTCATGGTATTTTCTTTAACAACATGTGCTGATCCTGATGAACGCTCTATGGCTATATTATGTAGTATCAATTAATAATTCATTTTTTGTCGCAATGGATCATCCAACTAAAATGTTCTTTTAATTTTTTTAATTATATAAAGCTTGTTTTATTTAAAGTTCTTTCCTTTTGTTATCCCATTAACGCATTTAGGATTTGTACAAAATTAAAACTTAATTAATGCATTCCAACGTCTCTTCAGTTGTATTTCTTATTTTTCTTTTTTAAATCTACCCAAAAATATGCATACAATTCAAGCGCAATAAAATTCGTCAAACATTTCTGCTATTAAGATACTGAAGAGAAGGTGATACAGAATTCTATGTTATATTCCACACGATAAATCATACTTTTTTATATGCTCCATTGTATATAAAACCATAAGTATTAATCGTATGAGCTCGATAGAAAAAATATATAATCATAAATAATAATAATATCATTCGAATCATGAGAATAAGAAGAAGAAAAAAGAAAAAACATTAAGGAATGTGCATATTAATTATCTAACATTATTTTCTGTGTGTTCCATTATAATATGTTATCATTGATATCGTAAACAATTTATAAAGCTTATGTATAATCTAATTGTTAGTATAAAACGTCATTTGTTCAAACGTTTTTCCAATGTTATTTCAAAAAATGTCTTCTTCATTGATTCACCATTTGCACAACAACCATGTATCCGTTTCTTTTTCTCTTCAAAACAAAACTTAAAACACGAATTTTATTAAATGTCATCGTGCAATGTTTCATCATATTTATTCCTAATATTACATAATAAAAAAAAAAGAAAAATATGAGAACGCAAAAATTGATATGAGACATTCGATTAAAACAAAAACGTATAACCATAGAGATTATTCGTTGTATTAATAAAATAAACTAAAAAAGAAAAATAAAAAAAGAAAAAAAAATAAAAAAGCCAAAGCCTGAACACTCTATAACAAAATTTATAGCACTTTTTTGAATATTACAACATTTTATTGTGCATATAGTGACTACTACTATAACTACTACTACTACTACTACTACTACTACTATTACTATTTAACTAATAGCAATACAATAATAGGGATTTTTGTTGAGTAAACGCGGAGTAAATAATAAAAAAAGAAAAAAAAAAAAAAAAGTAAAGAAATCACTTATGTACAAAATATAGACTCGATTCTCATAATTAATTGTTGATTACTTATATATATTGATATTATTATGCAAAAATATTTTCCTGCCGCCCGATGTAAAATTATTAATTATCATACATATACGTAAGAGAGCGAGAGCGCTGATCTATACAGAAAATAGATCATTCGGCGCTGAAAATAAGTTATTAATAATTGCTTATATTACATGTCCTTCATTTTCTCTTTTTAAATTTTGTTGTTTTTTTCTCTTCTCATTCAAAAAAAAAAAAAAAAACAATTCTATGTCCAAAGTAGATGATACGTTTACAAATAGTATCATGTTTATTAAACAATGTGCAAGTTTAATTCCTGTACACTCACTATTATCAATTTTAAAATTAATGTGACTATTGTCGTGTCGCATTTAATTATTATTATTATTATTAATATTGTTTTATTATTATTATTAATATTATTATTATTATTATTATAAGAACGTAGACGCATATTTGTAAAAAATATTTTGTTTTCCTGCTGATAGATCTTAATGAGATATGTATAAACATTACGTCGAACTTGGGGGCCACATGTTATTAAGCGCTAAAAATTGTCAAGTCATTTTGAAAATTATAATAAGATGTATTTTAGTTTAATTTGTTTGCACTAATAGCCAAAAATTCCTTTGCATCGTAATTAACAATAAAAATTAAAAGGAAATAAATAAATGATAACATAATACATTGGCTTTTGCCTTTAAATAGATTAAAACAAAAATTATGTCACATATTTATATATATTTTTGCTATTAAATAATATTATTCGTTTTAAAGGAATAGAATAATGAAGAAGAAGAAGAAGAGAGAAGAAGAAAGCATTTTGATCTGTAGATGCATTGGAATTGTATTCGAATCTCTTTTGCGAATCTTTTGTAAAAATTTAGAAAATAAAACAAATTCTTCATCGAGAAATCGTAGTAAGACTGGTAACGAAAACTTGTAATTTTGGAAATAATACACAAATATTTGAACAAATTAACTTTTCATAGCGATAATAATTAGTAAAAGGTGCAAGTGGATTTTTCCGGTTTTTAGTGTCTGTAAAACAACACTATAGCACAATCCATATTTACTTCTAATGGTAAACATATTAGTTATATGGAAATTTTTTATAAAATAGAGATTAAAGTAATCTATAAACTATACATGTTTATGTACATTATTATAATTTGTATAATAAAGATTTCTTTAAATTCCTGAAAATTCTAATGTTTCACAAGCAATATCTCAAATAAATTCTATTTCTTCTATTATTATTATTATTATTTTTTTACCAAAGGAAATTATGTAAGAGGACATTTATAATGTAACACAAAAATATGCTTATATCGATTACTTTTTTTTTCTTTTCCTTTTTTTTTTTAAATGATTCATTTATCTTGTAATTATTATAACAATTATATATTATTATTCTTGTAGTAACAAATGCTTGTTGTAAATTCATTAATACTTTACGTAATAATTTTAAATATAAATCCCTTGCAATATAATTAAACGCATAGAACTGCATGCCAAAGTTGATATTATATTTTATGCTTTGCCATGAATAAAACCCCTGTTTTCCATGTTTAGATTATAAAACATATGACAAGTCTTATGCGTTGTTATAATGCAAGAGGTTAATTAATTGTATAGCAATTAACAAGATTATTATGATTATCTAGTCACCATAATCATCACACCAGATATATGATTTTGCATATTCGTGTATCTTAGATATCTGTACAACACCATTACCTTAAAATTTACTTTAATATATTATTTAACTTTATTTATATATATATGAAATAAAGTAACCCACATATTACTTTTTCCTATACAAGTTAATAAATCTTTTTCTTTTCGAGATTCACGTTGTAGTAATTAAAGCTGTATAGCAATCAATAATATATTCCAACGATGCACTTATACGTAGTAGATGCGTGCACAGTATAAGTTAATTATACAAAGACCTCTATTTCTGTTTTTTTAATTTTAATCCTAATTAAGTTTTCAAAAGTCTTAATAAAGCGTTTTTGTAATCGAATAAAAAGCTTATGTAACTTTAATATATTATAATTACAATGTGTTTATCATTTTCTTAGCATAGATATACTTTTTCATCTTATATAAATAATACTATCATTATATATATATATATAACTAATTATGTATTTCAGAGATTCATATTTAATGTAAAAGATCACTCTTTAAAAGATCTAATTAAAAACAAAATGAGAATCAAATTTATAATAATAATAATAATAATAATAATAATAATAATAATAATAATAATAATAATAAAAATTCAGATCTAACAAAAAGAAAAATAAAAAATAGAGAATCAATAAAAATTAATGTTGGAATAAAACGTCTTAAATATTTTTGCATACCGTAACGTGCCTATAGTTAATTAATTGTTGCTTGTACAAAAAGAAAAATATATATATTATGCATTAATCGTATTCATTTATAAATTCATAATAATGTAAAACAAATTGAGGTTAATTACTTTTTTTTTTTGAGATTAATCTTGTCTTAGTAATTATTAATAATATTCGATATATATGCACAAGTGTCATTTAAAATTATACACTGTTATGCTTATTAAATTAAAAAACGTTAAAACAAATGTATTCTATAGTTTAAACACTTATAAATAATAATAAAATATTCGATATACCTGAAATGATTGTTAATTAATCGAAGGAAATATATATTGTAGTTTATAAACACTGAGTATATGACAGGTGCACCGTCCTCCTCGAAATCCACCGTTAGACTGAATCATTGTCCTCTATGAAAGTTACTTTATCGATTGTTGTTTATATGACTTTTTGAATATTATTTTCGTTGTATACATATACATAGCTTCGGGGGGAAAATCATAGATATAAAGTGATAAATACAAAAAATCTTAATTGTTTTTAAAAGATGATATTATGCCAATCTAACAGTGGTTTTTAAGGACAACGGTACACCGATCATATATTCCGTGTTTTTAGACAACAATATACATTATCTTAGATTAATTAATAATAATTTAAAGTATATCGAACATTTGAATTTAATCTATTTATATTTTAAATTGTTTAAATTAAAATACATTTGTTTTAACATTTCTATCCAACAATGACTTTGAATTTCAAATTTTCATTGAATAAAATATCAAATCAAAATTATTTAAATTATTTAAACAATGTATTATTGTTTTATTATTTAAAGCTTACTTGTAAGAAGGATAAAATTTCGATCTTCTTCACTCGTATTACGAAATGATACTGTAGTCTCGATATACTTCGATAATCGCCAAAATATCGAACGTTCGATTTTAATGATGTCATTCGATAATTTCAAATCCGAAATTTGCCTATCATAAAACTCTCATTAAATATGTAATACAAATATATTAATGTATTCATTTCTAAATTGTGTCTTCATACTGAATAAATTATGCCAATAATTTTCAAGCAAAAATCTAATAATCTTAACAGCATACGATTTTAAATGACACCCACTGTATATTTATAAATGATATTATACCTCTTTTCAGATAATCTCTATTTCAACTAAATCTTGTGCCGTACTATAGTGGATTATTTGATGCTATCTACAAGGTCTTTGCTCGTTGTCTACGCTGGCTATTAAACGTTGTCTTGTTTTTTTGTTATTTTGACAAACGGAACAAATCAATCCTATCAAATGTTTTACTGAGTATTCCTGAAAAGAGAAAATAATATTATATATATAAATTTAAAATAATATATCATGTAAAGTAAATATATTTTACACAATTACTTTATGCTCTTTGATCCATTCTTCCAAACTATTTTCTGGTAGATAATAAGCTTTGATATAAGATTCTACGTAATCATTATGCGGCATCGGTTTTAGGGTAGACAATTGTTCAAATTTTAATTTCAATTGCGTGAAATCCAGTTGCATTAATCCTCTTCCTCCATTCGAACATTTTTTTGCGCAGGAAAAACTATACAGTATAAAAAATTACGTATACACGTAATTTATTTGTATTTTTATTATTTATAAAATGTACTTACCCTTCAACCAAAGTGTGCGTAATTAAATGTGCAACATTTTCCCATATGGAAGCATGAACTTCTTCGGATAAAGGAATCGAATTTGCAATGTTATTTAATTTTTCATTCAACACATTTATCTCCTAGTATAAAATAGAAATAATAAATAAAACATTGATTTCATGATATGCAAATATTTTATGAAAGTATAACGAATGTGTATTACCTTTAATAAAACATCGATGTAATTACTATGCTGAGACATAACATCAGTTACTTCCCAATTGACTTTATTCATCAAATTTAAAATATTTGCTATATCGAATGTTTGCGACACCACTGCCATATAAACTGGTTTTCTTAAATCTGTAGTACATACAATTGTTTGCGTATAAAAAGGATGCAAAAATCCTCTTTGTGGACTACTACCAAGGAGGTGTTCTAAATAAGTTTTTAAGTTTTCGTATTGTTGTCCTAAAAATATTAATGATTCAACAGCTACAATACGTTCAGTTAATCCATAAAGTTTATCAGGTTGCGACAAGATGACACTAGAAGACAAATGCGGTTGTCTCACTTTATTATTACAATTTGAACTCGCATTATCGTCCGTTTCAGTTTCACTGACTATGAAGTTGTCTTTCATACGATTAAGTGACAATTTTAATCTTGGACTATACAAAATTTCACTGCTTATTTGCTAAAAAAATTAATACGTTCGTTATGAAATTTTATTTTATACTAAATTGAGCAAAAAATATATTATAAAGTTATATAAAATAAACTTACAAGATCTGCGGTGAAAAATAAATGCACTGTGTAGAAATAAATTTCAAAAAATTGTATCATGCTTTTAGTAACAGCGACTGCAATTGATCTTAAGAGCCTGGACATTTGCAAATACTTTCCACACACCCTCAAAATGGTCAGAGTTGTATTCGTAACTATTGGTTCGTTATGTTTGTGTTTATGTTTCTTTTTATTAACTTTAGTGTGTTCCGATTCATCGACGTATTCACGACTTATTTCATCAAATATATCATCGTCGGAATCATCGGATAAGTCATCCTAAACAATATCATAATTATTGAAATAATATTATATAAAACACATTATTTAATTTAACAAACCTTGTAACGAGCAGAAATATCTTCTTCTACTGTGTCATCGAGTCCAACAGTGAAAGGTGATGCACCATATTCAAGATACTTTTGTAACAACAATTCAATATCTATAGAGGTTTCAGTTTCACTGATGATCGAAGTATCCAAACCGTTGCATACTTTAGATTTGTTTAATATTGGTTTCAAACTTTTGAATTCTTGCAATTGAGTTGCCACGAAATTAGGTTTAACAGGGCACAATTCCCATCCATCGTTTTCAAGAAATATTCTAAGTTCATCCAAACGAGACAAGTTGTAATGTGAAAAATATAATTGAGATTGTTTTTGCATGAATTCTTGTAACCTTTCAAATTTATAACCAGACAATTCTCCAAGTTCCATTAATCTATAATAAAAATTAATTTTGTAAATGTTTTTTTACATCTTAAATGATAAATTTTTATGTATATGTAAGAATAAATATTTCATTACCGATTAACTATTCCCAAGATGTGAACATACTGTTCGAATTTAATATAAACCAAGTCGGCGTTGGACAAATACATGGATATTTCAGCTTCTACCTCGGACCACATTCGCATCATACTACTTAAATCTAATTTATGCTTGGCATATTGATTAGTAATAATTTTTTCAAAATCCTTCTCCTCCGAATGATTCTTTTTACTACTCTCATGTACATTATGCCAACAAATAACTCGACAATAAGAGATCAGTATGTTCCACAGCGATATACAAAGTTCTATCAAGCAAAGTACAGATTTATCTTTAGGTACAGATTGACATAATTGTATATAATGTTTCTGCGTATCTTCTTCCGTGTACGAATGAATAACAGAGAATGCTGTATTATGAATGGCAGCAGTAAAATGCAAATTCGTTTGATCTACAGCAGTTTCTGCTTTTCCTAATAACATGTAAGCTTCTTGTATTGAAGTATATACAGTTTCATCAAAGTGCGTGCACATTTTAGAAAGTGTATCGTCTAAAGTCTTCTCAGTTTGTTCTAAAATATCTTGTAATTTTCCATTCAAAGCTGCGATGCATTTAAAGTGCTTGTAAGTCTGCGCATCTCGTTGACATTTTAATAAAAGTGAAATTGCGCCAGGATAATTTTTCTTGCCCAGAAGTTCCTCCAATTGGTCTCCCATACGTTGCTAAAATAAATATGATCTAAATTTGCTATACGTTCAACAAATGATATCAACTTAATTTTCTTGATTAGATAGATTTCATTGCTGTTAATCTAAAAAAAAAAGAAAAAATATACTCACAAAATTTTTGATGGTATGTACATTTTTTAATAATTTCTCAATATCTTGACGTTTTTTATAATTGGCCAATATTCCTAAAATGGCTTTAGTAAATTGTTCCTTAGCTACTTTCAGATCCTGCCTTCCCATTCTGCATATTGCCAACATATTCTGAAGTTGGTTTTGTATGACTAAGATATTATCGAATTCCTTTTCGTAAGCACTTTGTTTCTGCAGAATTAGCTGCAATACTTTCTTCGACACAACTTGATACTGTTGTTTAAGTTTCTTGTAACGCTTTTCTATTTCCTTTGACTGCAATACTTTTAATAATTTTTCTAACTCGTATCTACTTGGATCAAAGTCATCATCTTTTCTAAAATAAATCTTCTCAATAGATTCCAATATTTCTTGATCCGGAATATGTTCACTTTCAGTCGATTGTCCTGTTTCAGATTGTAAGTCTTCGCATTTTTGTTCCGTTTCTAACAAGGCTGGATTTAAACCCATAATCGGAACTTTCACTGTATTCTACAAAAATGAATTAAAAATGAACAACATTGCAATTTTAATACAATCATATGCGAATATTACATTTGTCTCAATATAAACCAATGTTTAACCTTAAAAGCTTTACTGAACATATTCAAAATAAAAAGAGAAATAATTCAAACAAACATTTGTTTAAATATTATCAAGAACTTGTATAAATAAATGAATAATGGTACCTGTTTGTTAATAAAACTCAAGAATTTGTATTTCAAATCTTCCATGATGAAAACTTGTGTGTTTCATTTAATACTTTTATACTTTAATGACAGATCTTGATTACTTAAAACTACCGATGCATGTTTTTTATTTTCAAAATTCGTCTTCCTATTGTCAACGTAGACAACAGTAGGACAACATCGAACGTATTATCATCAATCTTATTTTATAAATAATCTTTCAGTTGCATTATTACATTGCACATTGCACTTTATGATCACATAATAAATTCCGATCGTGAGTCAATATGTGTGTGTATGTGTTTATAATACGTAATATTAATGATAGACCGATCCTATATATTTTCTTTTATTTTTTTCTACATCTGACAATTGGGGAATTTCCCAAACGTAAACACAGACAAACTGTAATTGAGTAATCTTATTTCCAACGTAAATTACATTATACAATTAAAAACTATCTAAAGAAATATATTCACGTATGTTTATAATTAACAATATTAATTACTACACTATAATCACTGTATCTTAGACCTTATTATAGTTCATACAAATAATGCTTAACGTTTATTTATTCAACTAAATATGGTGTTGTTTAATATATTCAATACGTAGTTCACATAAATGACGATAGATGTGCTACTTTAATTGCATTCGCGATTCCCTGCCGGTAAGGTAGATCGCGATACATTCGTCGATAAATGCATACCCCTTATGAATGTTTTCATAAATATTAAATGATAAAATATATATATATTACGAAATATTTAATAATTCTAATAATTTTTGTTCTATCGCACATAGATAAAATTAATATATTACAAATTATATTGATCATCGTACATTTCTAAGAAATATGGCAGAAATACGATAGGAAAGAAAAATACTTAACTTAATGCATAATAGTTTTATTAAAAAAAAATATAACTATTACAACGAGAGACTTCGATCGAACGAAAAGTATCAATATTGGCATTGAAATAATAATCGTGGAAACTCGATCGTAAATTGAATTCTATGGAAAAATAACAGCGTGGTTCGTTAAAGAAAAGCGTGGGATATAAAGTAAACGAATAAATCTAAAACAAAAAAGAAAGAAAAGAAAACAGAGAAGGAAAATGAATTTAAGGGTTGTTGAGAGAGAGAGAGAGAGAGAGAGAGAGAGAGAGAGAGAGAGAGACGAGACGAGACGAGACGAGACAAGGAGAGGGAGTAGAATTAAAAGGGTGAGGAGTTAAAGGAATTGGAATTTGGCAGGGAAGGTCTCGAGGGATGATAGCACATTGAGTAAAATAACAAGGGGTGGGAAAGGTAAAGGTAAAGGTAAAGGTAAAGGTAACAGCAGATGTGGGGGAAGAGAATAGAATAGAATAGAATAAAATAGAATAGAATAGAAAAGTGGAGAAGGAAAGGTGATGAGAAGGGGTAGGGGTATGATAGGTAGGGGAAAGGGAAGGAAAGGGAAGGGTAGAAGAGAAAACAGGGTAGCAGGGGATGCGAAATCGATGTCGGGCTTGAAATGAACAGAGCGACTAGGCGCAGCAGCGATGCGTGGGTGTCCTGGGGTATAACTTGGGTGCCGAGGATGTTCATTGGTTGAATATCATGTAAACTGGATCGTGAATGGTCTAAAGGACGCCACTGTATTCCCCCACTCTTGAAAATTAACAGTAGTAGTAGAAGAAAAAAAAAAGAAGAAGAAGATGCGAAATTTGACGTACGATATGCGTTGTTCATTCCTTTGGGTGTGTATGGAAGCAGGTGCGTCCATATTAAACCATGTATACCTGGTGTCACGCATCATGACCCTTGACCAGACATTAAGCTTGAAAGGGGAGAGAAATGTGGAGGGTGTCATGGGGAAATAGGGGAAGGAAGGTCGTCACGGAAGGGAGGATGAGCGAGAGAAAGAGAGAGGGAAAAATGTATAGTAAAAAGAGGATATAGATATATGTATATATGTATATATATATATATATATATATATATATATATATAGTGTTTGATATACATATAACTAGGATAGAATCGCAATCCAGAAGCAGCGAACCAACCGACCAACCATCCAGTCGATCGTTGACAGCTGTGAGCGTCGTGCGACCAGCTCAAAAAGAAATTCAAGAATAAAGTACAACAACGCGTTTAAATTAAATTAAAGAAACAATATAAAAAAAGAAAAGTGTATTTATTGTTAACGATCGACGAATAAGAGACATATCATTAATCGTAATAAATTAAGGGTCAAGAAAATTAAAGAATATATATATAAAGATAATTTTGAAAAAAAAAAAAAAAAACAACAAAATAGTAAAAAAAGAAAAGGACGAAAAATAGAAGAAAGAGGGGTGGAGGAGGAGGAGGAGGAGGAGGAAGAAGAGGAAGAAGAAGAAGAAGAAGAAGAAGAGGAATAGTGAGAATAGAGGTAGTGGGTTGAGTAAGTGGTGAAAAAAAGAAAAAAGAAAAAAAAAGAACAAGAGGAAAAATAATCGGACGGGGTTACACGATTATCTTCGTCGAGAGTGTGCCGATTTTTTTATTACAAAAGAAGCTGGGCAAGAATTTGAAGGACCAGAGAGAGAGAGAATTCAATTAAAAAATACAATAAAATACAATAAAAATATTAGGATTCGAGACATTGTCGATTTAATTATTAATATTTATTTAATCGACTTTTAATATATATTATCTGAAAAGATTTTTTAAATAAAAAATGCCAAGCAGAGCATCTTCGATCACGAGTTTGACCGCTCTCGGTCTCGGCCTCGCCCTGACGGTCTTTCCCTGTACCGTTGTGGCGATCGATTTGAGCCGTTTTTATGGGAATTTCAATTCCAAAAGTTCAGGTAAGTTAATTATGTTTCTTTTATTCCTGTATTGTTGATTTGTTATACAAACAAGATTTTATCTGACCGATCTAAATGAATAATTCACTTCACTATCTTATTCTTTTTTACTACCCCCCATTTACCCCCACACCGTACGAGCAGTTTAACTTTCGATTGTATCCGTGATCGTTCCGAGATCCTATAATTTTGGAAGGGTTCGCTAAATAATCTTGAAATATTTGTAGAAAAAAGAAATGAATTGTAAAAATCAAACTATTACATCGAACAATTTTTTTATTATTATTATCATTCGTTTTATTTTATTCTTCGAATGTTGTGTGCTTTTATCGAAAAAAAAAGAAACACCGTAACAATTTGCAGTATGAAATAGTTAATGCAAGCAAAAAAATTTAATTTTGCCGTTGCAATATAAACTGTTCGTACGTAATCAGCGTTGGGGGGGGGGGGGGGGGGTATACAAAAAAAAAAAAGAAAAGAGAACGTTAAAAAGTAAACTTCATTTCCCGTTTCATTAAAATGATACCAAAAAAAAAAAAGAAAAGAAGATTGCACCACCACCAACCACCACCACAAACCCCGAGTAAAAAGTGAAATAATAAAAAATGAATAATTATAGTCGTTGTTTTTTTTTTGTTATTGGTTTTTTTCAGACGACGCTTGTCGTCCTTACGAACCATTTAAATGTCCTGGCGATGGTACGTGTATCTCGATACAATATTTGTGCGACGGTGCACCGGATTGTCGAAACGGTTATGACGAAGATACGAAACTCTGCACGGCAGGTAAAATATGGTTTTCTGTTCACACATTAAAATGTTATTGTTAGTATTATTATTATTATTATCTATTCATGCATTAGTCCCACCTTTAAAATCGCGAGAACGATCGATCGTATGTAATTTTGCAAGAGGGAGCGCCTTCTATTAACGTACACGCATATGTACGTACTTACTTTGCATACGCACATAAATATCATATATGCATACATAAAATACATGTGTTACGTCCCAAAAGACGATGGGGGGGGGCTTTAAAATTTAATTTCTAAGCCTGTTTTTGCCATTATACATTCAACAGTTCCTTCTACCTTCACCGAAATGGCAAATTAGGAATCGATTGTCATGCAATTGATTATACAAGTAATGGTAGTTGAAAATAATGCGAAAAGTATAAATGATTATAAGAATTATTCACCGTAGTTCATTGATTTTTTTAAAACTCTTATAATGAAATATTTTATTTACGATAATCTGGGCTGGAAAATCTTTTTTAATAACCCCACCGATTATATCTGAATCGAAAGTAATTCAATTGATGAGTCAAAAGTTGATGTTAAGTTCAATTAAAAACGATCTAGATTTAAAAATAGGTTTAACAATTAGTACAAATTAGAAACAAAATAACGAGGACCAATATCGTTCCTTTTATTATAGACCAATTGTATCCTTGGTAGGGGAAGGGGATGAAAGGGTGACTTAAGTCCCATTTCTTGACGTGAGTCAAAGTTTCATTTACTGATTCCGGGTATTTTTTTTCGCACACATAATCACTCGATTTAAAGGGGGATAGTCAAATGGAAAAATTTGAGATTACTATGATCGAAAAAATTCGTTAATTTGAAAGAGAGAAGATTGTTAATGTTATTATATATATATATATAAATTAAAAAAGCATGATTGTGCAACAATGGCCAAAAAATCGAGCCGTTGTTTGTCGACCGTCATTGTTACTATTTAATAACGTTACTATTAAATAACGTTTCATCGTTGAACAAGGCTAACTCTACATTGCTCCTAACGACCGATCGTACTCGTGAATAAGTGGATAAGTATTCTGTGGTTCACTTGTACTCTTATGTATTTACTTACACACACAGACACATACACACACACATATCAGTTAGTTTCTCTTCACGTCCTTCGTTAAATCTTCTTTTACTCTCGCGATCATTCTTCTTCCTTCAACCACATTTTCAATCTAATCAATGTATTCAAGGAAATATTATTTATATGAACTGTCATTAAAATATAAACTTGCGAGAACAATCAAATTAATCGCAAATAAAAAAAATTGCATGATTTTATAATTCAATCGTGTAAAATGAAATAATGTGTGATCAGATTATTAATTAATTAATTAATAATATAAACACGACAAAATCGTTTATCGTTTAACATTTGAATTTTAATTCTAACTCTTTATGTAGATGATTATCTAATAATACGTGTGATAGAGAGAGAGAGAGAGAGGAAGAAAAAGAAAGAAATAAAAGGAAATCATGTGATTTGATTAAAATAAAAAAACGTGACAAATTTAAATTAGAATTTATATCCGATACCGTGTAGATGATTATCTTTTAAAGAAGGAAATAAAAGAAGAAAAAGAAGAAAAATGAGATTGATTAAAATAATTGTTAAATATATTATACGCGTATCAACAATTAAATCTCAATTTTCTAAATCTGATTACGTAGACGATTAATCTAAAGAGGAAATAAAAGAAAATGATGAAGATTGAAGATTAAAAATAAAATAAATAATTATAATTAAATTGTGTTAACGTATCGTGTGTGTATATGTGTGTGTTACACATGGATAACAAAAATAATAATATTAAATGATTAAAATATTCTCTCTTTAAAGATAATAAATACTTGTAAATAAAGTTTCATGATCGATTAGGTGCGATCACCGTATATAATCCTAGAAAAGGAAGGCAGGTGATAGTTAAAAGCTTCCGGCACCGAACTTTGCCATGTATTTATTATTATTATTATTATTATTTATTACGAGACACACATAAGCGTTTGTTCTTGAACTCGATCGATCGATGCGTTTTAACTCGCGTTGAAAACAACGTTAACTCTTTAAAACAACGTTATTTATTTATCTAGAAAAAAAATATATATTATTTATAATAATCAACAAAAAAAAAACAAACAAAAAGATCAAATACACGAACACAGAAAAAATGATTTCAATTACAATATACCAACAAAAAAGAAATTAAATTCGAAGATGTGTGAAATTGTTAAAAAGGAACAAAAATTATATTCAAAGAACTAAATAAATGGATAGATACAATAATTAAACAAAATTCGAACTATAGGATAAAAAAAAAAAAGAATAACGCGAAGAAAGAAGGGATGTGAAAGTGTAAAAGAGTAAAGGAATTAAAATACATTTTTATATGAACTTTTCTAGCCAAACGACCACCTGTAGAAGAGACGGCAAGTTTCCTTCAGTCATTACTGGCGAGTCACGGACCGAATTATCTCGAAAAGTTATTTGGTAACAGAGCTCGAGATACTCTTAAACCACTCGGTGGTGTCGACAAAGTTGCCATTGCGTTATCCGGTAATTATTAATATTTAATATATTCATAATATAATATAAATTAATCGAAATAAAATTATATTTAAAATTTTTCCACTTATATACTATTTAAAAAAAATATAAATTATTATTAATCTCTTGATTATAATCCCTAATTCCTATAAATCTTTTTAATTAACAATAATAATTAATAATATTTAATTATAATGTTATATATATGCATACAGAATCGCAAACGATTGAAGATTTTGGTGCAGTCTTACACCTGATGAGATCGGATTTGGAACACTTACGTTCAGTTTTTATGGCAGTGGAGAACGGTGACCTTGGAATGTTGAAATCACTTGGTATCAAGGATTCCGAATTAGGGGATGTTAAATTCTTCCTCGAGAAGCTCGTCAAGACTGGCTTCCTCGACTGAAAAGGCAACGATTATATCAAGGATAAATAAATCGTCGTTGACTTATTTTTACGATTTCCCTTATTGATTATTATTATTATTATAATAACATTTATTTTTACTTCTTTTAAATAATGATACTAGAGATTAAACGATTGGGATCGTAAATATTAGTCACACGTCGATGTATTTCATTATTTTTAATTATTATTATATATATTATCTTCGTCTAGCCCCCCCCTCTTCTTCTATTTTTTATTATTATTCTAATTATTTGTTATTATTTCACATATTTTTTTTTATTTTTGTTAAGATAATTTTTTGTCGAAAATGATGTAATATCATCGCACAAATTATCAAATTTAATTATTCCGTTAATTTAATTTTAATTTAATTTAATTTAATTTCTTCTCCTTCTCTCTCTCTCTCTCTTTCTCACTCTCACTCTCTCCCACTTTTCATTGTACATATAATATTAATAATTAATCACTTAATATCAGAAGCTGCTGCTATTCGATGTTAATCGCAACGAATATATTTGAAGAATATCGAAAACGACTTTATATGATGGAAAATGAATTGACGAAATAATTTTGGTGAATGATTAGAATATTTCGAAAAGGATGATCGTTGTCTGTGCCTACATTCTTTTTTTGTTTTTTTCTTCGCATACATCTCACGTTAATATATCATGTTTTATTATTGTAAAGAGGATGATGCGTTGATCGAACGAATGATATTGTATATTTCATTTAATTTTATATTTACATAAACAAATATTATATATATATATATATATTTTTTTTTTTCTTCGTTTATAAAACAATTTATTGTTGTTGATATCGGACCGGAGCTGTGCTTTGGTTATTTGTTTCAATTCAATTGTAATATTTAATATTTAATATTAATTTATATTTTTTTTCGATTTAGATAAAAAAGAAAAAAACGATATCATTCGTAATTCTATGATTCGTCTGTTATTCTAATTCGAATAAAAAGAAAAAAAAAAAGAAAGAGAAAACAGTACGATAGAGGAAAAGATTTGAAAACGCATCCCTATGTGATATTTGCTACCCGATAACAGTGAATTGTTGTTACTGCTGGAACAGTACGATGTGTGTACCGAAATTATTTAAAAAAAAAAAGAAAAAAAAGAAAAGGATGAGACTAGTTTTTGGTGTCAAGTAAAATAAGTAACGTTTTATCTTCTTTGAATGAAGTTATTATACTGAAAATGATGCATGTATGTATGTGTGTTTGTACGAGAAACTCTAAGAAAAAGAAAAAAAAGAAAAAAAAAATGCAAACAGAAAGTGTGCAGAATAATGAAAGAAAGAAAGAAAGGAGACGGTAGCAAAGAAATGAGATAAAATATTCATGGATTGTTCATTTGAAGAAAGAAAAAATAAGAAAAAAGTAACCTAACAATAAAAGATCATCTCTCTCTCTCTCTCTTTTTAAATCTTTCTGCAGTAGAATTGCAAATGAAAGTAAACGACTGTTAACGTTTGAGTTGACACAATTTTTTCTCTTTGAAAGTTATAAAATAGGTACAAACAAGATATTCAACACAACAAGAACATCATATCGTACGCATAAATAAAATATTATTCAGGGTACGAAAGGTAGTTTATTTTAAAAAAAAAAAAAAAAATAAGGAAAAAAAAGCTGGAAGTAACAAAAGAGAGAAAAAAAAAATAATGGAAAAATGACAAAAAAAAAAAAAAACAAATAGGGGAGAAAATATATTGGAAAAGAAATATAAACGAGTGCTACACCGTAATAATATTTTCACTTGCGGTAAATAATGGGAGTATAAAAAGAAAGAAACGAAGAAAAACATATATATATATTAAAAAAGAAAAAAAGGAAAAAAAAAAAAAAGTGAAAACAAAAAATAATTAATACATATCAATCTAAACATATCACTAATGTAATAAAACGCGAACTAATGGACGAATTCTCTCGAAAAATCATATATTTTTCTTGTTCTTTTTTTTTTAATTTTTATTCGCGCGTACGACTAAAATTTAATTCAATTTGTTAATCGAACTTTGTGTGTGTGTTTTTTTTTATTTCAACGATTCCAATAGCACACACACACACACACACACACACACACACACACAATAGTATCGGTAAACAATTTTCCTAATGGGTATGGTCGTGCATATGGTCTTGCTAAAGATTAAAGAAGAAATAATAATAATAATTATTATTATTTCAAAANAAAAGGGGAAAAGAAAAATACAAAAAACTATAAAAAAAAAAGGTGCATTGCTTAGTAAATCTTCGAGACCATATATACTATATACACGTATACACAATATATATACACACATAGATAAATATATATGAAGGAATAACAAAAATAAGTGAAATATATTTTTCGGGAGAATTCTTTTTAAAAAAAGAAAAGAAGAAAAAAAAGAAAGAAAGAAATAAAAAAAAAAAAAACGATGATAACGTGTACTATTTACTTATTAAGCGTATCTTCTAGTCAATACACAATCGACATATCTTTCACGTAACAAAATAAGTAATTAATAATAAAAGTGTGTGTACGTATAATTATTATTATTATTATTTCATAATTAATTATACGTACAAACCCCTATATATTATTATATTGAAAGAGTCAACTTTTATCAGATATATATATCTAGTAGATATAATATTTTGGTATATTTAAAAATAAAAAAAACAACTACAACTACAACTACAATATAATAATAATAATAATAATAATAATAATAATAATAATAATAATAATTCCCTCCAGATGTCAATTACGGTCCAAAGTAGGGCCTGGACCGAAGACAAAATTCGAGGGAAAAAAAAGGAAAAAAAGGAAAAAAAGAAAACCAAGAAAAAAACAATATTGTGTGTTACATTATTATTATTATAATAATAACGAAAATGTATGTGTTGCATTTTATCTATCGGAGGGTCAAGGTATTCCGACTCTCCGCTAAAGTGTGCCTTGACCCTTTGACCCGACTTCGATGTGAATCATTATTATTCCTCGTTTTAAGAAATGCTATCTAAAAACAAACTGTTAAAAAGATATACAAACATATTTCACCCGCCCCTTCGGAATATAATCATTATTCGAATTTTGATTAATGAAATTAATTTGAAGTCGAGATAATATGTTTGTCTTTTAAAAAGCAAAGAAGAAAACGAACAATCGAATGCTTTGTTTGAATTATTTATAAAAATGATTAATTGCACGCAATATTATTGTAAATAATCAATCAAAAAAGAAAGTATACTCTTAATATTAATTGTTTACTTCACTTTTCTAATTTTAAATATTAATTTTTGTCCAATTGTGTAAATGTCATTAGCACGACGTTTGTAATAATCGAAAATTCGTAAAAGAATTTGATTTATTATAAATATGAAATACGTGAGTGGGTTGAATATTTTTCTCAACGTCACAATAAGAACAAGAAATAAAATTGTTTTTATTTATTTTTTAATATAAAAAAAAAAATCGATTTGACCAACGCACAATACAATTTAATTTTCTATGTAGATTGAAATACTTTTCAACCCACCCACGTATACATACATACGCAAGTAGCACACCTATAAACGGATAACAATTTAACTCTGCAAAAAAACAAAATGTATTGTATTATATTAATCTTCTTTATAATTCACTTTTCTTATCAAAGATTGCACAAAATTATTCGCACTAAACGAGTGCGCGTAATTTAATCGGATTTAAAAAAAAAAAAACAAAAGAAACAACACGAACAACGACGAGCAACTATATCTCTATCTGTAAATCTAAATACGTGAAAGTAGGGGTAAAAAGGGGGTGAACGCGGAGAGTGATGAGGGAACGGGGGAGAAAACGCATGTAATATTTATGCAATTTTATTAGCTTCGTTAAATTAAAATTCAATCTCTACATGTCGTATACGAGCTTCAACTTTGTCGTAAATCGATTTTCAAACTAATCTAAAGTTGCAAATACGTTTTTTATTATTATTATTATTGTTATCATCAATCATGCATGTCGAGTGCGATTTAGAAAGAAAAGAAAAAGAAAAAAATGTAATTATTTTTTAAATTCCTTTTTGTTGTTCGAACTTTTTTCTACTGCCAAAGAATTTTTCTTATAATAATTATATTATTATTATTATTATTGTTGTTGTTACGGCATCTGTGGCATATCGTACACTTCTAAGCGATTTTGCTTCTTAACAGTTTTGTACTTCCATTTAAATAATTCACTTTAATATAATAATACAACAATGTTGTGTGTGTTCATGAATATTATTTTTAACGCGCAATGGGTATAATAAATAATAAAGTGAACGTTTCTTCAGTTTGACAGTTTGACACTTCTATTACACATACACCCGACACATCAAATTGCACATCAACGTGACGATCTGTTACAAATTCATCAATAAGTAATTTTTCATTTAATCCCTTTGTTGCTATTATTATTATTATTATTATTATTATTATTATCTTATTATTATTAATTCTTGGGAATAAGTAACACAAAATCGTAATAAGAAATAAATAACATTTTAATCTTTAAGCATCGCCGTTTGATGGTTTACTTTTATCACCACTTCTTTTTTTTTTAAATAATAAATGTTTAAAAATATATTTGTAATAAAAGAAAAAAAAGAAAATAAAAGTTCCTTTTAAAGGAGAAAGTTATCATTTATATAATAAACTATACAATCGAGAATATTTTATTATTTAATGTTTGCGTTTAAACATTGATTTCTATATATTTTTATTTCTTTTTCTTTCTTTATTTTTTTTTTCTTATTTCTTTTTTTTTTAGATATTAGCAGAGTTTAATTGATCGAAATTGCTTATGTTTCAACGAACGACATATGTAATGAAAATGATGCTAAATATAGCAAATTAGTAAAAAAACTATATCATATTTTTGTATTTCCTACCAATCATTATCCTTATCGATGTTATAATTATTTTTTAAAATGTCTTATTATAGAGGCAAATTAAATATAATTGATTTTACTTATACGTATTATAATTGATTCTTGATTTTACCGATAAGTAAAGCTTACTAGTTACAACATTTATAAACAAATATCTAGCAAGAAAATTGTTGATCCGTGACATATATTTTTTGAAACTAATCAAATTATGCGATATATTTCATATGATTAAAAATAAAGATAATATTTAAATGACCTCCTTTCGCTGAGACACCCTGTATAATATATATAGATATATGCGTGTGTGTATGTGTATATATAGACGAATTATTTACATGTTAAATTCATTTCCTAAGTTTATTTTGTGTTGAAGTAATTTTTTTTAATGAAAGAAAGGGAGAGATATATATATTCAAAATAATTGTCGCATTATCATGACATGCATGATGTGTTAATGCGTACATATAAATATGATATCTTTTGTACAATAGTCTTTTATAAAAATATTAATGGTTACTGCTCCTGAAAATGCAACACAATGATGAACGATCTAACCTGACAATATACGAAGAACGCTATGTCTTTTTTTTTCCTTTTTTACTTTTTTTGTGCTAAAACTTAATTGTAATATACCTACAAGTATATCAATGTCATTTAATATTGCTTCTATAAGACTGGAAAATCTCTTTTAACTTCTTGCATTATGATTTAACACCTGCATATCAAAGTTCAGTGCTGTATTCCATGCTTATGTTTGAAACAAAGTTTGGACACGAATCTCACATGTTGTAGTAGTGCGAAAGATAAAATATATATGTTTATATATATATATATTTGTAATTGGTCCTAAACGGAATTTGGTTTTATAAGCTCGTATTTGTCTGTGCTTCCACCGAGACTTTTCAATTCGATAACTAAATCCCTTAAATCAATTTTACGAGATATGACTAATTTTCTTTGCTCTTTCGAACCATAACTATGAGATTTTAGGCCCATTTGTCGCGCAAGTCTGCAAGAATAATTTATTAAATATCGATTCTTCTAATTCTAGAAAATTCTTGTTTCGAGATAATGACAAAATTCATTTTATAAATGTTAAATACTTACTTGTGTATTATCATTCTTTCTTCATTGGAGAATTCTGGAGAGAATACTAAATCAGTTTTCAAATCACCCGATTGATATTTTTTTAATATTTCTCTACACTTAAATTCAAATTCGCGTAGATTTGTTGATTTAACTTTCAATCCTAAACCATCTCGACTAACTTGTTGTTTAACGCTGTGAATTTTTACAAATGTTTTTTTTTTTTAATATCTGTCTTTGATTAAAGTAATTTAATCTAATAAGAATAACCTGCTTACATCACTGGCTCGATAATCCCTTGTTGAGATTTTCCAAGTCCTCCACCAGTCCAACCCATAAGTCTCATTAACTTCTTACCAATGTTGTCATCAGAAATAGAATCAGAAACGGATTCCTGCGGTGATGATGTATTTTGCAGCATTGTCGTTGTTGTCACACAAGATTCTTCGATAAAATTATTCTTAATCTATAAATAAATTTATTCGCGATGAACACTTTATATTAAATTATTGAAATAGATATAATATTAAAAAAAGGAAAAAGAAAAAAACAAATTTACCTTGATAGTATAATAATGTTTTTGTAATTCTTGTAATGCTTTGACCGATGCTTCTTTTTTGGCAAGCTTTGGATTTGTGCCGTAACATTCTGTGACTTGTTTATCGTTAATTAAAATAATACATTGCCTATAAAACGCATACATTTACATTATTAACAAAACGAGTCTAATTTTTTAAATTTAATTATCAATTCTTTTAAGTTAATCTACTTGCCACTTGTTTATATTCGCCTTATTCATTTTCCATTGGATATTTCCACCAGTAAGGTTGACAGAGCAGGAAAGTATAGTTTGCGGTAAATCACCAGGTCTTTCAACTAATACCATATCTCCAAATGGAGACGTGTCTGGTTTATTTTTTTTAGCAGGTACGTTATCTATCTTGTTTTCATTTTTAATTGAGCTCGAATCATTTGTACTTGTTTCCATCTTCTCCGTGCTACTACCTGATAACGGATTATTAAATCCTATAACTTTAAGCTGTGTTTGATCACATAAATGTAAACTATTAGATTATTATACATACAAATATATATAACATATATACAGAATACATAACATGTGTTTTATTTGACTTGATTTCAAAGTTATTCATTTTGAGTATTTTTTAAAATAAGCTATTGTGGATTATCGAACTACAAAAGTAACTAGAACTTTGAAATAAGACAAAATAAGGCACATGTTTGTATGAGCTTTTCTCATCGTTCTTGTTATTGCTGTTCATTATCGAAGCATATTTCACATATTATGAAATGTTCTGTATATATGAATATATTAACTCATTTAAATAATACAAAGAATATTTTGAAATTTGATGTACCTTGAATTTTGGATGTACCTTGTGCCTTAGTACGGGCAGCATCTGATGCTTTGACAAATGTTCTCTGTAATTTATTCTTTTTTCTTTCCCTATATTCACATACAATATCTTGGGCTAACTCTGATATCAAATTCATAGTTTCTTTAGGATATCTATAAAATTTCAATTGTAATCAAATATTTAAATCCAAAACATATACATCAAAGGAAAATGCAACAGAATAATACCTGCAACCTAAAATCTCAACATTGGTAAAGACTTGTGCTAAACATAGTAATTCATCTTCTGGAAACTTATCCTTATGAGTTATTAAAAATTTACGTCTTAATTCCCAATGCTCGTCGCATTCGTGCTCCGTTTTATATTGTTCTACGTCCCAATCTGTTGATCTACTCATCCTTTGATTTAGATATGATATGTGTATACTAATTAAAAAGGTTAGTTTGTTGATTGATATATATATATATATGTATATATATATATATTTATACTTTACACAATACAATATTACTGAAATAAATATGAACAAATAAATTAGATCATTAAAAATATCGGTAATAAATATATTAAAATGATCTAATTGTTATTAAAATAATTATTTTTAATATAATAAATGCAACTCACCACTTAAACAATGTGAAAAACAGTTCGCGGTACACTTTCCGTTCGGTTGACATCTTTGATCAGGTGACCCAACGTGTGCACCCTCTAGCGGTGAATATTGTTTCTAAAGGTGCAAGTACGATAATTGATTTACACGTGCGTGTATGCAATTATATTTCAATCGATAAAATATTTTTTATCTTAATTCTCAATCGAATTTTATTGGTGTAATAAAAAAAAAAAACATAAATAAATGTAATGATTACATTAATCGAATAAAATAATTTGTTTTAATTTTATACTTATATTTATTAATTACACAATTATTTCTATTATATGAATCTTTTAATGTAATGATTGATTTGGAAATTCTAATTTTCCCGCTTTGGATTTGCAATAATCGAATTATCGTATCTCGAAACTCGATTATAGGAGACTGCGCTGTAAGAAGATCTATGAGAGACATGACAGTAGTGAATGTGACGTGAGTGAGTGTATATGTGTTTTTTACGCGGATCAAATAAAATATAGTGTTTTTTATTAATATCTATTAGTGTTTATATAATTATATGCATCAAGAATACATTTGATTTTTTTTTCTAAAAAGTAATACCTTGCAATAAAAAAACAAAAATTATAATAATTGTGACCATATATAACAAGCAAAAAAAAATTATATTTTTTCTAATCTAAATCAATTAAATTATTGCATAAATGATTACAAAAATTCAGTGTCTGTATATTAACGAAATTAAATTTTCAACTGGAATAAAAATGATCGAGAAGAATAAAAAGGTGTTAGAACGTACGTATGATTTTTTTAAATTAAAAATTCATCGTCCAAATCGATCGCGAATAAAACGATGAATGCTACTTGAAAAAAGACAACCTTGAAAATATCAATAGCTTTGTACACGTGTGTGCACTTGTTATAATATTATAAAAAATTAATTGTATTTCGATTTTTCCTACGAAACTAACATGAGCGAAGATAATAATAGAAAGTGAAGTGTGCTGAACGAGTGAGTTAAATCAATTGCATACGCGTACGAATAAAAGGAAGGAGAAAATTGTTCGAATGGAATAACCGGAAGAGGATAAACGTTTGAAATGACACAGATTCACCATAGTATCCTTGTAATACAATAGTAATTTCACAATAGAGTATTGTGAAACAGGAACAGGTCAGATCATACATAAAGGAATCGGATTGTAGTTGGTGCCAAGTGAAAATGTGATCCAGTAAACGGTGAGTTTTTAACTAAACATATAAAAAAAATAAAAAGAAAAACAATTTAATAATTATCCGTATAATTAATTAGGTTTCTCAATCACAAGGATCGTGGAATCGTATTAATTGAATTTCGTATTATTAAAAGACGCATCTACACGCGTTACAAGAAGGAAAGAAAACAAATTTCAATATACAACAAACAAAATAAGTATAACCGTTCGTATTTACTTATCCTTCGAAGGATATACAATATGCGTCAGAGTATAATAACGAAATGAGTTGGTTAAATGTAACAGTGAAAAACGATCCGTCATCGGAAACCTATTCAAATGTATTCGGATTATTCGTATAAAAACAAAACTATCAATAATTCAAATAATTGTGATCATGTGTTTAACAAATATATCAACGAATTTACCAATAAATAATAATACATCGTTATTGTTAATGAAAGAACCAACAGTGCAACTATTAGTGACAATATCCGATATTTATCAGCAACAAAATCGATGAAAATCAAAAAGAAGAGAAAACAAAAAAGAAACAAAAAACAGGATCTTACTGTTTCGTTCTGGATTTTCAACAAAATTACTTCTCTCACTCTCTCTCTTACACACACGTGCACTACAAAATTCCGATAATAATAATAATACTAATAGAACAAAAATCGAGAGACCAAGTATGAAAAAATTAATCCACTTCTATTGATCCTTGTTCCTTTGTATTCGTTTCACTCGTTTATGTATTCGTTCCTGTTTTTTTGTCCCTTTGGGAAAAACAAATAAATTCTCGAGAATTGTTTAGAAGTAACACACAGAAGAATTTAATAAGAACTCGAAATTCATTGTCGATTATCGACCGGACGGACCGGGGAAAATGCATCGACCTGAGGACGCAGTCGCTGCACAGGCGCGGCCTTGGGCGCCGAAGCTGCGCGATTTTTCTCGACGTTGGATAGAATCATTGAGAGCATTATACGGGGAAAACGCAGCATCCTCGGTAACGACAATCCGTAATTTAATGGGTAATTTACAAAGTGATGGTAAAAAAAAAGGAAAGAAGGTAAAGGATAATGCAAATGTAACATATCCGAACATCGACAATCCGGAATTTCCTGAGATAATAAATGTTAAAAAAAGTTCCAAAAGTTTGGACGATGTTACTAGTTATGAGATCGGTAAAAGTAATAACACGCAACATTTTTATAAATCATCTATTGAGAAATTACAAACGCCTGCTAAAAGACAGGCACCTAAACCACCGGTGACGACAACCACCGAAAAGGTTGGTTACAATGTTCTATTGTAATATATTTTTCTTTTCTTTTTATATATAATTTTTTGACAAAATGTTTAAATTGTATTGTTTAGATCGTTACGACAACGCCCGATGAAAAAACAAAATTGATATCTCAATGTCGCGAGGAATCATCATCAAATACGATGATCCCTTCTCGCGATGTTGAGAATAAAAAGATCGATAAGACACCTAGTAGAACGTCTATTCTTATCAATGGAACAACATCAACTACGAAAGAACCGATTATTGAAGCTAACACAACCCCGGTGAGCCTAACGAACCCCTCATCCACCTTGTTGGTCACCGACTCCTGGCGTCTAGCCAACAAAGGTTTGCTAGTTGCCGAGATATCTGCACCGCTCAGTCAGGAATCTTCCAGTGACAGTGTATTTACCGATACAGAAGAAGTTCCATTACCTGCGGAAACGCAATGTGTTCCTAAAACACCATCGTCAACTGATACATTAATTGCTTCAATCAATTTAAAGGATGACCATAGCGAAAAAAGATCACCATTCTCTGTTCTAAGGCACAAAAGAATTCAATTACCACCGACACCATCTCAATTGAGTAAGAATATTGATTGATTTATTTATTTACTATTTTGATTAGATTTCAAAAACAGGAAAACAAAATGAATATGAAAGTTTCAGATTATAGATTATATTTGCTACCTTATATCATTCTTATCGCAACATGACATAAATATTTGATTAGTCTTAGCACTATAAAAGAAAAAAATACTTATTATATCTTTTATCTTTTCAATTACGTTACGGATTTTATTTTTCTTTTTTTTTCGACGAGTCATTATTTTGTTACCTTGCGAAAGTACGATTATTATCTTACTTTATTTTAATACACCCATTCATTATGATAATTTATATTGTTTGCAGATATTTCGCCATCACCTGTTATTAGTGATACCAGAAAGACACCACATAGAAGACACACGATGTACGAAACATCACCGGAAAGTCAAGTACTTCGAAGAGTTGCTAATTTGGTTTTAGATCGTGCTAGTCTTGAATCGAAGATCAACGATAACGCCAAAGTTATACCACGTAAACTTGATTATGGTCTTTATAGTAAATTCGAAGGTAAGTTTAATTAGCAATCTGCATTTTCAATATAATCAATTTTTTTTCGAAACTTGCACGAGTATCGTTCCACATAAATATGTTCGTACGAATCATCGTATTGTGCGACCCTTATATGGCTCGGTAAATTGTTCATATGGGGTTTTTTTACATAAGAACGACTCGTATATGGGTTAACAGAAAATAATATTTCAAATATACATTTTTATTTTCGTTATTTATCGTTTATTATGTTAATCGTGTTTGCATGATCGACAGAAAAAAAAAAGAAAATATTATTTTCGTATAATTTAATAAAAAAGGATACGAAAAATATAAATTTTTCATTAAAAACAAGAACATTCGAGAGACGTAAATCATTTTAAAAATGTGCTGAACGATAATGAAAATGAAAGGCGTTTGCACTGATAAGAGAGCCGACAACGACGACACAACACACAAAGAAGAGATATTTCTCGTGTAAAACCTGTTTTTAGTTTTCTATCAGAATTCGGTCGATTGTTATAGCGTCGTTGCGATATCGAAATAGTCGAGAAAAAATAAGTATTATTGCAGAATATTTTTTTTTTTTTTTAACGTTGACAGTTGACTGACTGACAGAAAATACGATAACGCGGTGTCCTCGTCATTTCTGATTTAACATTTAACGAGCAATGAAATTTAATGTCGAGCTCGTTTACATTTTCTTTTTGAATTTCAATTAAATGTCAAGAACGTTGAATTTATCTGAATTTAAAAAAGAACGATTAGGTTTGTATTTTTTATATAAACCCCCATCGAGGAAGTATTTCATTTCATTTCAATAACATTTTTTAACGTGTTAACAAAAATAATATACACACATATATATATATTACTCACATGTTTTGAGATAATACAATTACGCGAAGAAAAATCTCAATTTTACAATACAGAAGATAATAATTCATAAAAGAGAGAGAGAGAAAAAAGAAGAGAAAGAAGATAAAGAGACCTAAACGATAAGCTTGCTAGCTCATGTTCACGTGCACAATGATAACCGGTTCATACATTTCTTTTTTTTTTCTCAATTACGGATTATTTCTCTTTCGAGATATCTTTTTTTTTCGTTTCAATCTTTTTTAGAAAAAAAAAGAAAAATAAAAAAAAAGAAAAGAATTAAGTACAAAAATCATTGTTATCATTGTCAAGGTTATCAAGGTATATTTTCTTATTTCATTTTATAGGATTACGTTTGATAGAAGTATTGACGTCGGAGTTGCCAGAACATTTAAAATCACAATTGACAGATGCAGAGCGTGAAAAACTCGAGCTTGCATTTTATTCTCGTTTGGTATCGACAGGTTTACTTCGATCATTGGCGGACAAAGATAGCACAAATAATATTCCACAAACGGTAAGGATCATTGGATTTAATGATATTAGCATAAGATTATTATAATAAAACGTTGGGATAAGCTGTCTCACCTGACAGCTGACAAACAGATACGTCAAATGATGAAACTTATCATTGTCGATTTTATTTGTTTGGTTTCAATCGTTAACAAATTCAGGACAATGTAAGATTTGTAATCTCTCAACCTAGTTATCGTGACATTTAACCTTTTTTCCTATTATACTTCATTCCATTTATTCGAGATTAGAAATATAATTCGAAGAAATTTTATCTAATTATTCTGAATTTAGATAAATTAACTTGTTAACCCAGTTGTGTGTGTGTGTGTGTGAATTTTAAATATGTCATCGACTAACGGTATAACAAATTTATTTCAGGTATCATTGAATAATTATCGAAATCAATTCGATAATAATACGTCGCAGTCGTCGTCATCGTCGTCGTCGTATTTTAACGAATCATTGAAAAAATCTAAAACCAACGAGAACGTACAACAATTGGAAAAGGAATTGATCGAGTTGAGAAACGAGATAGAAAGATTGAAAAAAGTTAATAAGGATGCTGTTACGATGGCACAGGACAAATGTGTTCAAACGTCACCAAAAAGTGCATCACCCAGCGTTACAAGTGCAAGTTCACCGTCATCGAACGATTACAAAAGTGCATCCCAAGCAACGAGTATCAGCGAAGGTGAAAAAATTACCGTTGTTTCTCTCGATAATTCACCAATTTTACCTAACAAATCGATTATATCGAAAAAATCGACTAAATCCAAAGAAGAACCCGAAATAACGAATCTACGTATGTTGTTGGAAGATGAGAAATCGAAGGTCCAAATGTCCAATCAAAAATCACTTTCACCGACTAACGAAGACATTAAAAGTCAAGATAATCATTTATTTCCCACTGAGAACGGAGAAATCGTGACCGAAATGTCGGAATCTTTGATTCCTGTCGTTGAAAGTATTGACGAAACAAAATTGGAAGAAGATATTTCGCCGAAATGTTTTGCTCCACCGGTTCCGCCTCCTCCACCTCCTCCCCCTCCTCCTCCTCCTCCTCCTCTTTTTACCCCACCATCGCAATCACCACTACCACCGTTAATTTCGATAGTGACTGAATCAACTATTCATTCCGAATCGAGACAAGTTCCAGCATTATTGGCTTCGTGTATCTCACCACCATTACCATCTCCACCATCTTCATTGGATTTACAAACTTTGTGCATTCCTCCACCTCCTCCTATGCCAGGTACTGAACAAGCACAATTTTCACAACAATCGCAAGTACCACCCCTACCTCCTCCAATGCCAGAACTGACAGGACAGAGTTCTTTATCTTTGTCCCAACCACCACCACCACCACCACCACCACCACCACCACCACCAATGCCAGGAATTTCAGGACCAATATCAGCACCACCACCTCCTCCTCCACCACCACCACCACCACCATTAATGCCAGGAATGGCTGGACCACCTCCTCCACCACCAATGCCAGGAATGGCTGGACCACCACCTCCACCACTTCCTCCACCAATGCCAGGAACATTTGGGCCATCACCACCACCACCCCCAATGCCAGGATCATTCGGACCACCACCTCCACCAATGCCTGGAATAATTGGACCACCACCCCCACCAATGCCTGGAATAGTTGGGCCACCACCACCACCAATGCCAGGTATGACTGGACCACCGCCACCTCCTCTATTTTCTACCTCGATCACGGGAGCAGGTCCTGGCTCAAATGCATCAGGACCACCGCCACCTCCACCACCATTCGCTTCTACTCCAACTCCTTTACCTGCTCCTCCTATCGGAGGCTGGAATCCTCCCAGCAGATCGAGTAAGTAATAAGAAATTATTTCATAAATGAAACATTGAAAATATTTAAAACCATTTATCCATAATATTTTTCAGCATTGAGGAAACAACCTTTGAATCCTGTTGTACCGATGAAACCACTATATTGGACGAGAATTATCGCACCAATGGCGGCTGTTCCCAGTGTAGGAAAATCTACGGTAAAAAATCAATGATTTGAATTTTCAATTATTACTCCGACTGCATTCATTTATTCAAATCAATTTAATAGACATCTTTTTGGGCGGAATTAGAAGAAGAAAAGGATCTAGATATCACCGAATTTACTAATTTATTTTCACGTCAAGTAACCGAACGTAAACTTACTAAAAAAGGAGATAATGTTGTTAAAAAACCATCGAAAATTCAACCTGCTAAGATTCTAGATTCAAAACGATCGAAAACTGTTGGGATATTGGAAAAAAGTTTGCACATTGATTTTACAGAAGTTGAAAATGCTGTTTACAATCTGGACACCAGTGTGATAGGTCTCGAATCTCTACAACAAATCTACGAAGTCGTTAGTATATAACTTTTTAAATGAAATTATTTTTCGTACGAAATGTTTATTTATATTTTCTTTTTTTTCGTTTTTCTTTGCACAGAGAGCAACGCAAAAAGAATTGGACGAGATATTAGCGCACGAGAAAGCTAATTCCGAAGTCCCGTTGGATCGTCCCGAATTATTTTTGAAACGATTAGCAGGGATTGATCATTTCAGTGAAAGAATGGCTTGTTTGGTATTCCAATCGGAATTTCAGGACGCCATATCGTCGGTATCGAGCAAGTTGACCAATTTAAAGACGATTTGTGATTACCTGAACAATTCTAATTCATTGAAAAAGGTGATGGCTTTGATATTAACATTGGGAAATTATATGAACGGTGGTAACATGATGAGAGGACAGGCAGATGGTTTTCATTTGGAAATACTTGACAAATTGAAGGATGTTAAATCTAAAGTACCCGGTATTACTTTGTTACATTTTATTGTTAAAGCGAGATTAGCTCAGGAAAAGGATTGTAATTTTGATGAACCTTTACCGTTACCCGTACCTGAGCCGGCTGACATAAAAGCTGCATCGACGATCAATTTTGAAGATATTACCAAAGAACTTCAAAGGTTGGACGATCAATTGAAAGGTACGATATTCACATTTTTCAAAAATCTACCTTTTTATTTCTTTATTAATTTACTTATTTATTCTGTTTTTAGCTTGTCAAAAAAAATACGACGCAGTTATAGAATCTAATCCGCCTAACGCACGTGTTTTTCAAGAAAACATGAACACATTTTTTACCAGTGCAACCACCGAATTAGAAAACGAGAATAAAGCTTTGGTCAAGGCAAAGAAAAAATTTAAAAGTGTTATGCAATTTTATCAATTCGTACCTAAAGGTGCGACATTGGATACGGCCGATCCTAATCAATTCTTTACACTGTGGTTTAATTTCTGTCACGATTTCAAGGTATTTGTATCTACGAATCGTTCTTTGTGCGTAAAATTGTCAAATTATTTCATGAATTTGTCATTCGTATGCAGGATATTTGGAAGAAGGAACAGCAACGTCTGAAGAAAGAAAAAATGGAACAAGAAATTTGGAAGAGATTGGAAAGCAAGAGAAACGTTAAAAGAAACAAATTACATCCTTTCGGGTTGAAAGCTAGGTTATTAAGGGATGAAACTCTCGAAGAAATATGACGCGTGATAATCTCAATTAGATGAATGAAATTAAATAGAAAATATAATTAAAATAATACAAAAAAAAAAAAAACACACAAAAAAAACAGGAAAACGAATCACATAAGAGAATGTTGAAAAAAGAAAAGAAAATAAAATAAGATAATGAAAATAATAAAATAAATCAAAGGTTTAATAGTCGTAAGTACAAAAAAAAAAATAATAAAATTGCAATGATGGCTTAAAAAAAAAGAAAAAAAAAAAAACAATAATTCACTTCGGACGAAGTAGGTGTTTTCTATTCGTTCAAACAATTCAATCGTTAATTTATAATCTGTTACGTTTTTTTTTTTACTGATAATCGTTTTGTCAAACTATATATTATATTATTTAAATTATTTATATTTATATTTGTCTTACAATTAACTGTTAAATATTTTTTTTACGTTTATTCCGTGTATCTCGCTAATTATTTATTTAATATTATCAATTAATTATCTCTTGTATTGCGTATTTATTAAAATAATATATATATATATACACACATATATATATATACAATATATATATATATATATATTATCTATGTTTTATAATAATGATAAAATATGGATTTTGATCAGTATTCTCGTTCGATGAAAAATAATGAATAAATGAATGAATGAATGAATGAATTAGTGAATTGAATTAAATGAATTATTGATTAGATTGCAAAAAAAAAAATATATAAACTTTGTTAACGAAAAAAACAAATAAAAGAAAAGAGAAAATTTGTATATATTGAATATTTAAAGAAAGGTAGAAAAAAATGGCGTAAAAAAAAAAATAGAAAAGGAAGGAAACAATAATAATAAAATAAAATAAAAGAAAAGAGAAAAAAATCATCAAGTCACATCGGTAAAAATGTCCGTCCTGATCTTACGCCGTAGGAATGCCATAGATCTTCATTTGCCTCTTTTCCAACGACATAATTCTATAGAAATAAAAATAATAATAATATAATAATATAATTATCAATTTATATAATCATTGTTAATGTGTAATAATCTCTCAACAATTTATAATACGTTAATAATTAATCTATTAATATCTGCATATAGCTACAAAAAAAAAAACAAAAGAAACACGCGCCTAAAAACGTACACTGTGTTAAGTTTTTTCTTACGAATTTTATATATAAACTGTTTTAATATATGTAGAAAGAGTGAGAGAGAGAGAGAGAGAGAGAAATAAAGAATGTTTAATAAAAAAGAATAATGAATAAACAAACAAACAAAAAAATACTTTGTACATTTACGAGCGTTTAGATAATATTTAAAACACAGTTTTCGTTCATAAATTTTTGTTCATTGTACTTACCTGTTTTTTCTTTCGTAACTT
>NW_014569718.1:126139-127944 GCF_001313835.1 Polistes canadensis
TATTTTTTATATTATTTTTATATTTATTGTATAAATAGAAAAGGATAGTTTTAAATAATAATAATAATGATAGAAGAAGAGACATATGGATGATTAAAATGAAAATGAATAATAGAAATAAGCTGTTCCACCACCAACATTTGACGATTATTTTCAATCGGATTGATGAGTTCTTTTACTCTATTTTTTTTTTTATTTTTCTTTTCTTTTTTTTAAAAGCAATTTAAAGCCAAGCCAATTGTTTTCTTAGAACGATCATTTTCTAACGGTTAATTAATGCTTTACCTGATCGGTGTTCCAACACCAGTCAGGGTTGGTATACTCGAAGCTCTATGGATTGAGCCAAACCTAAAAAAATGTTATTAACGAAAAGGGTTAACTATTATTTTCGAGCTTGATGAATAATTAATTTTCAACAATAATATTATTATTAATATTAATATTAATATATATAGTCAATAAACACGCGTGTTGTGGTGGATCCTATAAGTGTAATTAAATTGAAATAAAAAATATGTATAAATGAGTAATACCAAAAAAAAAAAAAAAAAGAAAAACAAAGGAATTGATAAAAAAATCGTATGTCGTTAATTCGTTATGATAATTATTATAATTTCTTGCTTATACAACTATGCTAATTAATGCGAATTAACGAACGTGCTTTTTAATTGCATAATAAATGCACAAAGTTAGTATTATTTTGTTTGTTGTTGATAATACTTATTAATTAATAAGCTAATATCTATTAAAATAATACAAACCTAGACGTTGCACTGCCACTAGCTGGACTAACCAAACCAGTTGGTGTACGTGGCCTAGAACTTGCTCCATTAACAGGTGTACCTAATCGTCTACCGGAAATGCTATTATGTCTGCTAGATGTTGGTGTTGTTGCTGTTGTTCCTAAAGCTGTTCTACGAGGAATGCGACTTGGTGTACCTGCTTCATCTAAAAAAAAAATATTCAATATAAAATAACATTTTTATTTATTTGTTTTTTTTTTTGTAAACAATACTCGAATTAATTTCATATAAAAATACAAAATTTAATAGACCTAAAATGGTATCTTGTTAAAATGTTAATATTGTATTTTCGTAGACTGTTTTTTTTCTAGTATAGAAATATTTTCATGAAATTTATATATATATCTCGTTTATGGTTTTAAATAATAATTTACCTGTACTGTCCAATGATTGGGTTGACCCATAACGACTTGGTGGTTTGCTTCCTTGTCTTGAAGCCGGCCTACTACCTGGCCTACTTGTTGGCCTAGATGCTGGCCTTGATGCTGGCCTTGATGCTGGTCTACTCGAAGGTCGACTACCACCTAATTTTGTGTATTTATTATAAAATAATTCTCTCTTGTTTTAAATAATAACATCTTACGTGTAATTTTTAATATTTCATGATATTTAATACAATATGAATTGATATTGCTTTAATATTTTTAATTACATTCTATTCTACGTTGTTTATTTTTGTTTGTTTGTTTTAAATGTGTGTGTGTGTGTGTGATTGATAATTATAAAAGAGAAATAATTTACCTGGTGTGAGATTGCTCCTATAAGGTGTGCTAGTTTTTCTAGCAGTTATTCTGAACGATCCTTCGTTGTCACTCAAACTATCCGGTGTACCTGCACTCAGGGATGAACGGGAGGCCCTTGATTGGCCCATTGGCACGCTTCTTGCACTTCTTTCTCTTACCTGTATTTGTGAAAAAAAAAAATAAAAAAAAAAATAAAAAAAATCATACAAAAAGAAGATATTAAAAAGAAAAGTATAAATATATATATATATATATATAT
>NW_014569718.1:129364-135653 GCF_001313835.1 Polistes canadensis
TTCAAACTAATTATTATAAAAATTCAAATACGAACCAATAGAAAATAAATAACGACAGCAGAAAAGAAAAATATATATCGGCTAAAGATTGAACTTATATAGGAGTGTAAGAAAAAGAACAAAAAAAAAAATAAATAAAAATAATAGAAATTTAATCCTAATTATCCTCCCCTATTAGGAGTTTTGTTTCATAAATGATACGAATCCGATTATCATCTATCACGTGTGAGAATTACTACTTTTGTTCTAATATATAAATTCAACGAGAGATTCTATTTTTTTTTTTTAAATTTGTAAATTTTTTAAATGAGCAGAATATTTGTTGGAACGTAATATTTATAATTAAAAGCACACTCTCTCGATACACTTTTAACCCTTTCAATTATTCCAACGACCCATATATGGGTCTCGTACATGCAAACAAGCCCCACGTATGAACACAACTGATCGACCCATATAGGAATCGCCATACAATAGATCTAATAATAATGATAAACATCCCATTACGAAAGGGTTAATCATTTTTTGTTTTTTTTTTTTTTTTATATATATAATAATTAACAATGAAGTATAAAATACACGTCTACACGTGAAGAAAAAGGGGATGCTTTTTATAAAAATGATCGACATGCTATATTCAAATATTAGGCACATTAAACTCGATGTCCTTGCTCTCGGATTCGAACCACAACTTTAACAAATTAAATACAATTAATATTAAATAGAAATGTTTATATTTTTGTATCTATCAATTAAATTAGCCAATAATTTCGTGTGATTTGTTTTACGAATAATATATACGACAATGATCGTTAGAATTTATTGGCATAATTAATAATAACGAGTTGAAAATAGAAAGGACATCGAGAATTAAACAAGGGTGCGGTTGGCGAGGGGGGGGGCGGCGGCGGCGGCGGCGGCGGGGGTAAAGGGGGTTTACTTTTGTTTATTTGTTCACACTAGCACTATAATAATTTGCGAGATGGATTTCAAGCGCACAAATATCAATCAAACTCATATAACAAAAATTATAATCAACGACAAAAATAATTCAGATGGAGTCAAATAATAATAATAATAATAGTGATAGTAGTAATAGTAATAGTAGTAGTAGTAGTAATAGTAGAGAGGAGAGAAAGAGAGAGATATACAAATCACTTCGTATTAAAACGACAGCAGAAACAATAGAGAAACTTGTTTGTTATTTACCCAGTGATAAGAGGGGGCGTGCATGTGAAGGGGATACGAGCACGGAAGGTCCTCCTTTTGCCTCAAACTCTCAAATATCGGCATCAGCTGGCTCATAAACTCCTCCGCTACACCCATAATAAACGACAAAATTTAGCGATCATACCACCTAACGCGCTTTATCCTATTCTCATGCTGAAAATTAACTTTTCATATTTCTTTTTCATTTCATTTCTCTCTTCTCAACCCTCGTTCTAATTTCAACGAGGCAGCTGTCGTTTTTCGAATGATTGGAAAGTCCTCCATTTTTATTATAAACGGGAGAAAACTCTTTTATCTATATAATTTATATATTTTTTATTCAATTTATTATACTATTTGTATGTAAAATAAAATTTTCATTCATTATAATTTAATCAATTTTAATGAATTTTATTATTTCATTTCATTTAATATAAAATTAAAAGAACGAAAGAGTTTTCTAAATAATAGAAACAAATTCCTATAATTGCCGACAAGGTCATTGACCTTGAATTTTTTACTTTTTTCGAAGATAATTCGTGTGCTTTTTTATTACAATTTTATTCTTTTTTCTTACTATAATGGTAAAATCGCATAGAAAATACACGTGGCGCCATCTGAAGCATATTCCTAGAAACTACTCGCCAAAACTCACTCTTTGTTATCAATATAACAAATCTTCTTTACCATTCGGGTAGTATTGTACTTTATAGGAATCTTCTTCAGGTAACGCTATACATTTTCTATGTGAGATTGAATAACAAATTTATATTTTTAAATAAAATAAAATCTTGAAATCACATCTCCTGAGGTGCTGATGCGTCGAGTGGGTAAATATTAAATATATATTATAGATATATATGTATATATATATATATATATTATTTAAAATATTCTTATTCACATTTTAAATATATATATATATATAGATATATATAATTTGATTTATTCTTTTTTTTTTTTTTTTTTTGCTTTCGCTTTTGCTATGAATACAAAACAATTGCTTACCAAAGCTATCAACGATGGGACTATCACACAAGGCGAACTCCACCAATGCCTCTTTTTATCCAAAAATTCGTATCAAATAAATAGAGAGATAGTGATAAAAGCGACTATTTTTTTTTTATATCAGCGAATAAACTACCAATTAAAATAATAATCCTTTCGTAAACCTTTCGCATGCTCATGCACAAACAGAATAACAAATTGTAAATATAATAATTCACCTCTTATATCATTTCATATTATATCCTTATTTATTAATTATTTCTTTTTGCCACGAGATAATCTAGAGTACTCACCAATGCGATGATTTATGGTGTCCATGGTATCCGATAATTGATCATGCATGAATTATTATATACCATATTTCCCATATAATAAAATATACACAAATATATACGTATATGTATGATTATGAATGAAGCAATGAATGAATGAATGAATAAATGAATAAACGAATGAATGGAAATAGTTGTCGATCCTAAAAATGAATTACAAACACGTCAAGGCATTAATCACAAATTCTTTTTTAGGATCATACAAGAATGATGAAAACAACAGACAAGAAAATAGAGCTAGAATATATCAAAGCAAGGTATTCTCAATGAATCCCCCATATCATGTCTCGATATAATAAAAGAACATAATAAAAATATAAAATAAAAAAACGTAAATTGTATAAAAGAAAAAAGAAAAAATGGTCGAGACAAAGAATCCTCGGAATAGAAAGAAACAAAAGAAAAGATATTCATAGGAAATAATCGAAATAGTGTATATTCATGTTAATTATCTTTCATTTTGAGAGTTGTCATTAATGATGAGGATACTTTGGTCAGATAATTTTTGTTCTTTGGGGGTTGGTGGGCGGTGGGGGTGGGGGTTGGGGGAAAGTATGTGTGTATGTGTGTGTGTGTGTTTTTTTTTGATGTGATAGTGCTCACCATACTGGATGACATTACCTTGGTGATGGGTCCAGGTGTGGACATTTGTGTACGTTGAAGTGTCGACGTTGGACTTGGCTTCGATCTGAATGCTGTCATTGTCTGGCTGACACCATCCGCCAATATGAATTGTTCCCTCAGCTCGATATTCGTTCTTCCCTTGGCTACAGTGTATTGCGTGCACGCAGTTAGAAGGAAGGCGTTATGGGAATAATGCCGGGTTAATGAGAGGAGGTGCCAAAGAGAGTTTTTTTTTAGTTTTTTTTTCAGAATAAAAGAGAGAGAGAGATAGATAAATAGAAAGACAGAAACAGAGAAGTTAAACAAATACAATTGAGTTGTTTAAAAAGATTCCAAATTTAGATCATAGAATTGTAGGATTTTTTTTTGTTTTTTTTTTTTTTTTTTTTTCAATTTTTGTAATATAAAAGGGGAAATAAAGAGAAATAATTGAATAATATATTGATAATTATAATAATTGAATATTATATTAATATAAAATATAGATAGAAAGATCATGCGAATTATAGATGGATGCGTATTATTGACATACAGAATTTACAGAGAAAGATAGAGAAAAAGGAATGGAAATTAAAATAAAGATAGAGAAAGATGGAAAAAGAAAAAAAAAGAAAGATAGAAAAAGATAGATAGAATGAAAGAAGTGTGCGTGTACGGTGTGTAATGGTTGCGTTTATGTTTGTTGTTCGTCGTGTGTGTAAGTAATATGAAAAAGAAAGAAAAATAAAACACTATATTTAGAACGTATTGAAAAAGAGAAAAATTAAAAAAGAAAAAACATCTATGATGCATAATAATATTTATACATAAAAATTAAAATCAAACGATAGAAATAACATAAATCGAATGAATAATGATCCCAATTATGGGACACATCTATGGTGAATATAAATTGACGACAATTTTTTACAAAGCCAATTTCAAAACCAAAGCTTCATGATTATATTCTTTTTTTTTTTTTTTGGTTTTAATACTTTCACTGACAAAAGCCACGATATTTATAATTAATATTTATGAACATCGTTTCATGCTAACTCAAATGATTTGCATTTAAAAATAAAAACAATATAGCGCTAATCAAATCAAATTATTAATGCTGTATGAGATTGAATGGATTAGAAAAATAAAAAAAATGGAATAGATTATTTTTCTTGTAACATGAAACGAATGAAAGGAAAAAAAAAAATATATTATATTCATGTGCTTTCCATAATTTGCTTTCCTTCCACCATGCTGTCCACTATTTGCATTTATTTGCAATATTTTGGCGTCTCCTCTTTTATCTCCATCCTATTTCTTATAAGCTATCAATGTGGTATTTTAAAATCCGCATATTTAATATAAAAATTTTTACATAGCAAACAATCTCTACACAATGTTTATTTACAAGAATATATATAAATTAAATGTAATTAATAAATTGTAAAAAAAAAGAAAAAATCAAAAAACAAAATTAATCATCTCAAAAAGATTTAATTAATAATTTTTAAAAAACACCATGCCAAAAAATGTAAATAGTATGCATTGTTGCTGTACAACTTCAAAAATACTACACCAGTCGAGATATTTCAATGCTAGGCGCTGATTGTCATTTAATTTAATTATTAAAAACATTTGTTCCTTCTATAAAAATATACTATTTTGTTTAAATCTTTATAATATTTTATGTATTTAACATGTATTAATTATCTCCGATGATAAAATCGCATGGAAAAATACTCGTAACGCCATTTGAAGAATATTCCTAGAAATTACTAGCCAAATTATCACTTTTTTTTACCATCCAAGTTGTTCTGCAATACCACTTTAATAGTAGTTTCTAGGAACGTTCTTCAGATGGCGCCACTACTACATTTCTCAATCTATTTTACCATCGATTATAATTAATTTATTTAAAATTACAAATTATTATACAAAAATTTAAAAAATATTATCTAAACTACTTCTCTCCGCCTTAGCGATTGATCTAGTAATCTAACTCGATCAGGTATTTGTTAAACCCACACAAACAACGGCACAAAATTAGGCGGGCTTCGATATTAAAATATATTGTATGTACAATATTTTTAATAATATATAACAAACAATAGGATAGAAAAAATGCACACGTATCATGCACAATACCACGGGGAAAATCAATTTCATGGTCTATTATTCTTGGTGTTTGTTTTTTTTGTTTTTTTTTTTTAAACAAGACAAAAAAAAACAAAAATAAAATAAAAATCAAGTTTGCCAAATGATTTGGCTAAGATTTTATTATTGCTTGACAAACATTGCACGGGGATTTATAAGTAAACAAAAATTAATAAAATTTATGAGATAAAACAAATAAATGTCATTGTAAAAATGTAATATATTATACAATGCTTTTTAAAAAGGGATTGTTATAGTTAATTACACCTAATTAAATACATAGACCATGAATATGTTTGTTTGTGCATGTAAAAAAGTCCTCACCGAGCGGACACCAGCCCTCATGTTGTTCCGGTTTGTTAGGATCCGGTATTGGCATTAGAAAAACTTAACGCATTAACGATAATTATGAATAATTTTGTTATTTTTTTTTTTTTTAATTGTTTTGTTTTTCAATCAATCAATCAATCAATCAATCAATCAATCAATCAATCAATCAATATTGTTTACGAGAGATTAAAAAATACCATGCAACACATATAAATTACGATTCGATCAAAAAAAAGAAAAATACGAAACCATTTTGGGGAATGGTATTTAGATCAAAAAATAATTTGGGAATCAAAATATAATGTATATATAAATATACCATAAAGAAATAAAAGGAGAGAGAGAGACAGAGAGAGAGAGAGATAGAGAGAAAGAGAAAGAGAGATATATGAAATATTGCAACGATTTGGAATATTTGGAAATGTGTTTTTAAAGAGAGAGAGAGAGAGAGAGAGAGAGATAGAAAGAAATGGAATGAGGAAAGAATATGGATGGGGAATTAGGATTAAGTTATTTTATATTAGTATTTGGAATTAATATTTAATTTATCTACTTATATACCTTTTATCTACAGTCTTGAAAAAGATCGTATTATTTCAGAAAATTAATTTATAATTTATATTACAATCGTTTTTTTCTTTCTTTTTTTTTTT
>NW_014569718.1:136434-137613 GCF_001313835.1 Polistes canadensis
ATAAAAATAGATTAATTCTAAAATAATAATAATAAAAGCGGAAAGAAAATAATCGGACGATTAGAAAATGGAATTAGAATTAATTGGCATTAATTGTAAACGAATAATATTATTAAAAAAATATCATATATGCGCAAATGATTATAATTAATTAACATTTATAAGGAAGATATAATTAATTAATTAATTATTAATGATCACATCTCTTGCATAAAGAATAAATAAAATAAATAATAACATAACAAAATTAAAAAACACGTTAGCTGCCTCGGAAGGATGATCAGAAGAGAGGAAGGAAAAGAAGAAACGTTTGTGAGAATATATTGGACGGATTTCTTTTCTTTTCTTTTTTTTTTTTTTTAGTGTTAATCTATCTAACCTCTAATGCTAATTAATTAATTAAATTATTTCTAATTTTCTCTTTTGTTTTTTTTTTTTTGTTTAAAACATCACGCGTGTTATTTGTAAGATCAGGCATAACATATCATACTTTAACTATGATATATAAATATATATATATACACACACAATGTTATTATTATTTTTTTTTTTTAGTAATTAAATTATATCATTTTGTTAAGTATTAATTCATATCACATTATTTAATTTCGTGTTAATATTTATAATAATTAAGAATGTTTTTTCTCTTACGGATAATTTCATACGATTTTCTTTTTGTTTTTTTTTCGTTTACCTAACTTTTGGATTGTCTTAAATGTTTATTTTTTCATTTATATTTTCGGGCAAAGGTAAGATCGTATTTTTTGTAATAAATCATTTTGTGTATTTCAATATTTTATTATTCTGTAAATTGTATTCTCCTAGCTTAGCATTACCTTACCTTAACCCGAATTTTTCTAATATTATTTAATTGCAAATAAATGAACGATAAATAAATAAATAAATAAATGAGTACTTACCGCGACATGGATCATTTTTCAATAGAAATTCGTCTAGGGCTACCCAACCACCACCAACTCTAACCATCACCGTGGATCTTAAAATCCTGACTAGACGTAGCTTTTGACTGTCACCGAACTGTACAAAAAAACAAACAAACAAACAAAAAATAATACAATTTAAAAAATATGTTAATCAATTTAAATATATTATACATATTTTTGTTTAATTAATATAACATTATATAATAATATATTATATTAAATATATATCATAAAA
>NW_014569718.1:140983-142350 GCF_001313835.1 Polistes canadensis
GTGTATATAATATATCATTCTATTAAAAATTAATATAATAAAATAAATATTAATATTTTTTTCAATATTTTTCTACAGAATATTTATGTTCAATTTAGAATTCGGACAAATGGTGTATAGAATTATTTTTAAATTAAACTTACCCTATATTTCCCTTCGCCAACTTGGAAAACTCTGAACTTTTGTCGACAGGTACACAACATGACCAATCGTTTAACCTCGTCGTGTATTTTATCAGTGTCATTATAAGTACGACGTTCTTCCCAATCAGGTCTCAAAGCAGCTATGAATTCTTTCCAATCAATCAAACCTTCCCCATGACGATCGAACAAATCAGCGACTGCTCCCATCTCCAATCGGGATGTTTCAAATTCTATGGACAAAAATAAGAAAACAAATTAAAAATTAAACTCGTTAATTTTCAATATTAATACTCAAATATTAATAATGAACAAAATAATAATAATTATAAGTAATTAAAGTTAGAAAATATGAAGTAACGATTGAAGAAATAATTCAGTCAGTTTTTGGGTGCCTTAATATTTTTACCACGAGTCTCACCCGTTGTTACAAGACAAGGGAGGGGTAAAGGGGTTTTTTTTTTTAGAAGTAAATGGTATTATACTAACTGGTGTTCATTATTCCTTGAATGAAATCTTCACGTGGTATAAGACCGTCATTATTTTTATCCATTTTTCTGAACAGATCTGTCAGTCTTGATTTTTTATGATTCATAAACTTGAGGAACTGTAAAAAGTAATGGAATATTATTTAATATGTATATTATAGTATGACCTATATGAATTTTATTTTTATTTTTATTATTATAAAATAATAATTTGTTAATTACCCTCTTGCGCCAATCTTCCCAACTGAAATTAGCAACGCGATCTAATTCTTGAATGTAATTATATTTGTCTTGTAAACGACGTTGACGTTCCCACGCCAACATCCAAACGTGACGCCACCTGTCCCATAAAAGTTTCACCCTTGGACTACGGAACTCTGGTTCTGCCCCTTTGCTGCTTACGAGAATATAGAAGGGGGGGAAAAAAAAGGGAAGAAAAGAAAGACAAAATTAACAAAAATGTTTAACAACAAAATATTTAAATATATATATATATCATAAATAGTATCGTGATAAATTTTTTTCATTTGATTTCTATCGGATAATACTAATATCCATTTTTTTATTTTAAAACGGCACAATTAAACGGATACACCATCCCTGAGACGTAACGAATGAACATTGAAAATAAAACGTGTTCAAAAAACAAAAAACAATTAAAGGGGGGAAAAGATTAATATTATAAAAAAAAAAATAGAACAAATTAAGAACAGGGTAAACATGTTAAATCAAATATAGT
>NW_014569718.1:142595-158457 GCF_001313835.1 Polistes canadensis
ACTCTCTACTTGACCTTACACGTAGGAGTCTTCTGATTTTTTCCTTTTTATTTTACCTGCGTCTCAATGCAGTTTATTTTTCTTCTTCTTTTTTTTTTTTTTTTTTTAATAATTACTATATACGAATTACTATTTATTCATTTTTTTGGTTGTAATTATGAGTGCATGGGTTGTATGAATTAGAAAAAATAAAGGAAGAAAAAAAAAAAGGAAAAGAAAATGGTGTGTCTCTATTTAATATGTATGGTGTGAGTTGTATATAAATTGTATGGTTAAGAATATGGTGCGATTATACGAATACATGTATATGTATGTATGTATGTATATTATAATCATTGAATGATTTGTTTAATGCAATTTTGATGTATTTTATTTTATGTGCAAGATTACGTGAATGGTTGAGTTTGAAAAATTTTATGTATTAGTTGACCAATTTGATTTTTTTTTTCTTTTCTTTTTTTTTTTTTGTTGTAACATTAATTGAACACAAATATAGTGAAATATTTACTACGTATTATGTTAGTACATTGGTTAATAACATTAATTAAACAAAAATGCATAAGTGTTGTTAGTAAGGAATTGATTCGAGATTCTTCTTTCGTCTTCAGTTATGCATCTTATCACCCGAGTTCTGATTTTGTGTGTACCTTTTTATAATTTTTTTAGGAATACATTTAATTTTGTGAAACTAAAGTGTTTGTTAATGTTCCTACGTGTTTATGTTAATTTACATTAGCTACAAATGTACAGCGACCATTTAATTTAAAAACCACATGCGATAATAGTTGTATACAATTAAATATAAATACATATATATATATATATATATATGTTACCGTTATAGCCTGAATTCCGCCATTGCTGGTAATTCCTCGGCATTCTCATAAATGCAAAGAGTGTACTTTAATTTAATATAGGTTTCATTAAAATCTATTCATTTTTAGTATAAAAAATATTTACTAAAACTTTTCAAAGAAATTGCAAAGATGCACAATTTACAGCATTGCATTCTCTGTTATTGTGTGATCGTATGGCTGCGTGTGTCTGTGTCTCAGAATGTATTTTTTTCAACGTTGTTTTAATAGTAATTTGATATTCTATAGAATATCAAAGTATTATGTTCTATGGCTAGAAAAAACCCTCTAAAAAGTCTTATTTCCGACTTTGTCTGAAGGCTTTTCACATTCATAGTAATGCCGAGGATTTACTAGTAATGCCTGATTTCCGGCTTTGACAGTAACATATATATACTTTTTACAACACTAATTCCAAGCTTTACATCTCGAACAATAATGCTAATAAATATAAATGAATAAATAAAACAAATTTTATTAATAACTGAATTTATAAATAGCTGTGAAGCACTATTTCTATAAAAGAAGTAATTATTATCGATATATATATATTATTTATAGAAATTATTTTTTAAATTAATTCTTTTTTAGTCTTTTACTTGCAACGCCATCTGAAGAATGTTCCTAGAAACTTGTCGAACATCAGTTACCGATTTATCGACAGAAAATACGAGTAGTTTGTAGGAATATGCTTGAGATGGCGCCACGTGTTCTATTCCATGCGATTTTATCAAGGAACTAAATAGAAATAGCGCCATTCTCTTTTGAATTTGAAAAATATACCTTTGCTTTCTGGAAGAAGGCTGTTCCTGTTCCACATCTTGGTATTGTTCCTTACTGCTGTCCGAAATATTAAAATAACATGCAAAAACGTACACAAATTACAAATGATACACAAGCAAAAGAACATAAACATTAAAAAAAGGTGCACACACATAAAATATAAAAAATAAAATAAAAACACAACACGTGCGATATATATATATATATATATATATTTGTGCCAAAAAAAAACATAAATTAAAAAAACGTTCGTAACAAAAATTGTCTTCCATCTAATGGAACGTAAATCAAAAGCTGCAATTTCTTTTATGATTGTTAAAATACATATAAAGCAAGATTAATTTGATACTATTCTCTATAAAAAAAAAAAAAAAAAAAGAAAAAAAAACCAATATGTAATCTTATTTAAATTAATGATTTAATTTTTCAGTTAATTGAAAATGATTGATCAATAAAATAACGATCCTCGTATTATGCTAACCGATTGATATGCACGATAAATGATTCTTTTTTATTTTCTTTTAAATAACGTGAGGGAAGATCGATTTAAAATGATATTAAAATAAAATTCGGACGTCGTTTTAAATGTATACGATTGAACAAATGATTACATTTGTATTATACTCACACAGGTGCAGGTGATTTAGCTTTGGGTACTTTTCGTCCTTCCTTCGCAGCTTTGATTTGTCTAGCTTTGCAAACGCGATCAACTTCGTTCTGCCTTCTGCTAGCATTTTCCATAAATTCTCTGTGATCAGCGATGAGCATTTCGAGAGTGGGACGATCGTCAGGAAGTGGTTCACTTTCGAGAGTGTTCAATGTGTTTGCCAATCCTTCCAACCAGGCCAACAATTCTTCTAAAAGATTGTCCAGATCCTACAGAACACGTATAAACAAACATAAATAATGATATTCTCGTAAATAAATGAATGAATTTAATTATAATGTTCGATTGATTTACTTGTAGACCACGCATGTGATTTTCGAGCCTCTGATTTCTTTGTTGAGCCCAAATAGCAACTTCCTCCCACCTGGATTGGATAATTGTAATCCAATGTTTGATAACAGCAGCACCATCGGGATGAGCTTTTCCCAAAATCACGTGTGCCAATTCTAAAGTATTGTCCTTTTCGACTTCCTTAGATTTCAATTCACGAAGGAACTTTTCATGTTCCATCAATTGGTTTCTACTTTCTTGTTCATCTTCCGGTAATTGTCCAGCGAATCTGAGTTTCATTTCGGCGTCGCTCAACCATTCGAGTAAAACGTGTACAGCTTTGTGTAAACGTTCAGCTTCTCTTATTGCTTCCTCCAATCTTTCAGATTTCTTTAAGGACAGATTAGTGACGGTGTCCCACAACATGCTGAGTTCGTACAATTGTGATTTAATCAAGGAAGCATCTTCAACCGAAGCTTTCGATTTCAATTCGTAACCAGTTTTGATGACCGATTCCATTTGATATTTGCGCGATTCCAAATCCTTTTCGAAAGTTTTGTGTTGTTCAACGAGATTCGTAACGGTGTCCAAATCACCGTGCAACGGTCCGGTGTTAGATAAATTCTTTTCCATTTTGCCTAACCAATCGAGAAGAGCTTGAATGGCATCTTTGAATTGTCCCGAAAACAATAAAGCTTCCTCCAATTTTCTCTGCCTGTCAACGCACTTAGAACACACGGTTGTCCATTTGTTCTTCAATTCGTTCAACAATTCTTTCAACGCGGACTCGTCAGCTTTCGGTGCTTTGTCTTTCAACGTTTTACCATTTTTCATCGTAGTATCGTAGGTGCCTTGTTTAGCGCTCAATGCTTTTTGAATTTCCCGATGTTTGTTCAAACGTGATTTGATCTTTTCCGGATCGTTTCCACCAAGACCATCGGCAGCAACTTCGTCCAATGTTTTCTCAGTTTCGTCCAACCAGTTAAGCAAATTCGACCATGCATCGTGAAACTCTCTTGCTTCTTTATAACCATGATCCAACGCACGAGTTCTCTCAGCTGATTTCGAAACAACACGTTCCCATCTGTGTTGAACGCTTATTAATAAATTTTTAATAAGTATGACGTCCTGTTTTTGTGAAAAATATTTCAAATGGGTCCCCTTCTTATCCAAATTCAACATGGTTTCTCTGTGAACGCCAACATCTTTTTGAAATTGTTTATGTTCTTCTATTTGACCCAGTATAGTTTCCATAACTCTCGAGACAGGTTTGAGATTCGTCAAAATTTTTTCCGCATTCGTCAGCCAATCTACGAACGCTTGCAAAGCGTCATGGAATTCTGTAGCTTCCTTCAAAGCTATCTCCAATTTGATCTTTTTATCACTGGCACGCGCAGTTACGTTATCCCATCTCTGTTTCAAAGTTCTTAGATTATGATTGAGACCACCAGCGCTACTAGCATCGGCACGTTTCATGTATTCCTGTCCCTGTTGTAAAACCGTTTCCACTTTCGGCCGATTCTGTTCCAATTCGTTGTAAATCTCCATAAAACGTTCTAATTGTTCCGATGCTGTTTCCGGTAAACCACCAACAGGTTTTGACGCTACGATCATATTGTCAACGTCACCTAACCACGATAACAAATCTTGTATTTCAGCTGTGAACGATTGGGCTTCTCTCAAGGCATCCTCCAATTCTCTTTGCCTATCTGCGGCACGTTGCAACAAATCTCTCCAGCGACGATTCAACGTGCCTAATTTTTCAGCGGTAGTCGATGCCTCAGCTGTACCTTTGCCATCTTCGATTAATTGTCTTCCAGCATCGTTCAATGTGTCAACGCTCGTTTGATGGGCTTGAATATCGTTAACCAAAACCTTCAATTTAGCTAATTCGACTTCGATAACTTGAGGATCACCAGCGACTGCTTTCAAATTATCCAACGTTCTATCAGTTTTATCGATCCAAACTAACAACTCGTCCAACGCGTGTTGGAATTGTCCCAATCGTAACAATGCATTTTCCAAAAGTCGTTGTCTCTCGACGACACCTCTCAGCAATCCATCCCAACGTTTGTTAACAGCACCGAGTGGTTCCTTGATAGCTGCTGCTTGTTCGGACGACGTTCTTTCAGTCAATTCAGCAGCTTGCCTAAATTAATTAAATCAAAGTTAGAGGTGTTTGTACACAGTGTTAACTATTAGGATTTTAATATGATATTTAGAGTACTGTGGATTCTAGCCAGACAAATTTTCAAGGCCACACCTACTGGGATCAGAATAGAGGGGGGGTTGGGGGAACTTGTAAATGAGAATATCCTGCTAACAAGAAAACAACATTAAAAAAAAAAAAACTACTGGTAAGATTAATGAATACAAACGTAACATTAGAAATCAGTAATACTATCCAGTTTACAGGGATTGTTTTTTGTTTAATTGTTTGCTCACGTTGTTCATATATAGATTGATTTTATTTATCTTCACACCTGTTGCATGCGACTAAACGAGGAGGAGACGGTTCAATCAAATGAAATTTTTAAAAAATCAATACTTTTAGGTAAAATTAAAACGCGTTATACTTTGTTTCATACAATAATCAATCAATGGGTTAAAGTAACAAAAAAAAAATATCTGTTATTTCGATCAATAATGAAGTTACTTTTTAAAAGTATGTGTTAAGCCATGCTCTAACTACAGTAATAACACAGAATATAAGAAAGAGAAAGAGAGAAAGAAAGAGAGAGAGAGAGAGAGGTTGACTTGCCTTGTCAGACTCCTATGTTCGGGAACCGGCACGGAAAAAACAAAAATGTTGGGATTAGAATTAAAGTTTGTTTGACTCACAGGTTTTCTCTCTCAATATTCTTCCAAAAATTATTAACGAAAAAAGAGAGAAGAGAAAAAATACAAAAAGAAAAACCAAGAAATCTCACAAAGGGGACAATGCGGATGCACTGAACTCTTTGTAAATGCAATATAATTGTTATCCGACATTGTTCCAAAGAAACAAAAAGAAACAAATATAGAATAGAGTAAAAAAAAAAAAAAAAACATAAAATAGTAAAATTCGAATAAATCCAATTTTAGGAAAGATCAAAAAGTCTTACCTGTTCAATGCTTCGACCTTCACCATGTGGGGATCAACCTCAGCTTTGAAATTAGCCAATTGTTTGATCTGAGTTTTAACTTCGTCAATGTCGCTACCGAGGGGTCCCATGTCGGCAAATCTATCCTCGGCTTCCTGTAAGAATTCTAAAAGATTCTGAAGAGTTTCGTGGAACTCCATGGCTTTTTCCATGGCGTCGATTAGGTTTTCTTCGCGTCTAGCGTAAAGGGCGGTAACGTTGTCCCAGGCTTGATCTAAATCTTCGATGTGTTTTCGTACTTCCGGTTTGTCCGGTTCACCGCACAATCCCATCAATTCGTGGCCGGATGCTCTTACTTGTTCAACATCGGGTTTCGTTTGATCAATTTCCTGTCTAATTTCTTGCAACGCGACTTGTTGCTGTTGTATGGCAGCTGGTTGAGCCGCCGGTGGTGCTTGTCCTGCTAATGCATCTTGCAATTCTCTCAATGTTGACATGACACCGTTCAATTCCGACCAGAATTTTTCTGCGATCGACAATGTGTCGTCCAAGGTGTGGCCACGATCCGTCGTTGATCTTTGCACGTCCGTCCATAATTGATTCAACCTGTCGAGTTTACGTTTGATGTCTTTTACCGCAGGATCTGCCCTGTTACCTGCTTTACTGATAACGTCGTCAGCAGCTTTCCTTACAGCAGCATAAGCTTCCGATCTCTGAGCAAGATCCTCAGCCAATGCAGCATTCTCTTCCATTTGATCCCGTAATCTTGGTGGGTGTGCACTAACCGGTTCAGCACCGTGAACTTGATCAGCAGTCGACGTTAAAGCACGCAACATACCTTCCAATTTGTCGGAAAATTGCGATGATTCTTGCAACGCTTGTTCCAACGTTTGCTGCCGGCCCCTAAGTTCCGCTCTCAATGCTGCATAACGTGCATTATCGTTGTCCACGATATCCTGAACTTTCGAACCTTCCTCATCGTTGCATAATTTAGTTAAAGCTTCGCCAGTCTTATTCAATTTCTCAACCAAAGGTTTGTGCTCGTTGATACTTTGTATGAGAATCTCATTTTTGTCTTGTTGGGCTGCTATCAAGTCAGGTCTCAAAGCAGGCATCGGTAACATGGCAACTTGATGTTCAGCTTCTTCCAACCAACCGACAAGACCTGCGTGAGTGTCACGGAGATGTTCAGCCAATGGTAACGCTTGTTCCAAAGCACCCAATCTGTCAGAGGAAAGACCCGATACAAGTTCCATAGTTTCACGTAATTCTTCCATTTTGTCACGTATCGTTGACGTGTCCTCGTGATGCGCATTTTCACGGATTACTTTTTTAGCTGTTGAGATGACATCGCGAACACGACCTTTCTGACTGGATATATCATCGTTCAAGGCCTTGTGTTCTTTCAATTGTACTCTTATTATTTCAGGCTCGCTACTAGGTGGTTCGGCTTCGCGCAATTGGTTATCAACTTCTCTGAACCAATCTAGGAGATCATCGATGTCCCCGATTACTTCCAAAGATCGTTGCTTACTCAATTGAATTCTTTCGGCTTTCCTTTGAATTTGTTCAGCAATCGCATCGAATCTTCTGTTGTCTCGAGTTACCAGACCTTCGATAGTAGCAGCACCTTCTCCTGGTGATATTTGACACAATTGTGGCCCTACCGCATTTATTTTATCGAGTACTGGCCTGTATTCCGATATTTCCATTTCTAATCTTATGATTTCGTCCTCGCGAGTCTCGGCAGATTGCAAAGCAGATTCCGCTCCTTGCATCCAATCCATCAGACGATTATGATTGTCATGGAATTGCTGTACCAATGGTAACGCTTCCTGCGCATGTTTAAGAAGATCTGATCCACGTGTAACCAAATCATTGAAACGACGTTGCAACGAATCTAATTTGTCTTTCAATCTGAGTGCCTCGTCGCTGGAAATGTGTTTCATCAATTCCAAACCGGAATCCGTTGTACTGTCAACTTCTGTTTGCCTAGTAGATACTTCTTCAGTTAGATCTGCTAGATCTTCCATTTGTTGTAAAAGTTTTTCAGTATGAACAGCCAATACTCTGTATTTTGAAAGCCTAACTTCCATTCCTTCCATCCAGGCTTGCAAATCTTGATAGGTAAGAACCAAATGTCTTAGGCCTTGTCTCGAACGTTGCAAAAGTTCACCGAGTGCTTCCGAACGTTCGACGAGTGCCGCGTATCTGTCGGCAACGTCTTGCAATTTATCCGCCAATGCAGCTGCTTCATCTTCACCGACAAGTGCCATCAATTGGCTGGCTATGTCAGTTAATTCGCTGAAGTCCGGTTTCTTCGAAAGTATGTCGCTGTGAAGTCCAGCATGCTCGGAAATACGCTGTTGAATTTTTTCTTCGTCGGTTGGTACCAGTTCCATCTCTCTAACTTTCTTTTCCGTTTTGTCCAACCACGTGGCAAGCGGTATCAATTTATCTTGGAATTGTTTGGCAACGGTCATCGCTTGTTCCAACGCGTCCATTCTTTCCGCAGCACCTTCGGTTAAATTATCAAATCGTCCCATTAAATTCTTCATCTGTTTCTCGATAATTTTTCTTTCCTTCGTGTCAGCACCGGCTGTTACTTTTTGTTCCATGTTGTATAAAGATGACATAGAATTTTGACGATCCATTAACATCTTCTTCAAGAATTTCTGTTCTTGTAGTTGTGCCTTGACTACTTTGTAATCAGAGGAGGGTGGTTTTTGATTGGAAACCATCTCTTCTGTATCGGTTAACCATTTTTCCAGACCGTTCAAAGCTTCTTGGAATTTACCTGATTGGAGTAAACCAACATCCAATCTTCTGTCACGTTCGTTCAACTAAAAAAATGAGAAAATAATATATTTAACTATGTAGCCCTAAATTGCATGTTAAATTAAAAAAAAAAAAAAAAAACAAAGAAACAAAAAACCAAAATACATACCCTATCTTGTAGATCATTCCATTTATCGTTCATTTTGTCGAGATCCTTTTCAATATTTGTGGTACTAACATCACGGCCAGCAGTTTGAACGAGTCCTCGTCCAAGAGCATTACAAAATTCAACTTTGTTAGAAATAGGTTCTATCTTGTTCATCTTAAGTGCCACGAAATCTTCTTGCTGTGCTTTGATTGAATCCACTTCCGAACCGACTGGCTTGAATTTTCTAACCTGATCGTTGGCATCGGCAATTTCGTCCATAACGTTACCGAGAGCTTGGTAAAATTCTTGCAAGGTATTTAACGTGCTCGTTAATTCCTCTTCCCTGTTACGCGCACGTTCATCGAGCTTTCCAATTTGTCGTTTAAGACCTTCTATTTGTTGTCTGGTTGCTACGGTATCAGCGGCAAATCCACTGTCGACCAAACGTTCACCAAGACTTTCGAGATCGTTAGCTTCATCGAAAAGTTTATTAACTCTGTGAACGATTTTGCTTATATCTTCCAATTGACCACGAACGATTTTAATTTCACGACCATGAGCTTTCATAGAATCCAATTCCTTTTCGATAGATCCTATATGTTGACTGATTATCTTAACGTGATCATTGAATTGTGCCATGGCAGTTGCTGCGCTTTGTAATTCGTTACACCTGTCGTCTAATTTTGCTTGCAAATCCTCGATTCGATCGGTAACGTTGTCAACTTCATCCTGCAAATGTGTTGCATCTACTCCTTGTTCGTCTGCTTTCTTTACCAAATCATTCGCCTGTTTGCGTACCCCCTGCAATGGCTTCTTCAAACTAGCTGTTTCTTCTCGTAAATTCTGCGAGGATAAATGAAATGTATAAAATAAAAATGATTTTATTGTTGTTGTAATATTTGTGTGATTATTATATTCGTTGCATTTACCTTAATTCTATCGAGAAGTTTTGGATCTTTAGCTGCACCACCAAGGGCATCGTGAGATGCCAATTTGTCTTCGCAACGTTGCAAATCGTGTTTCAAATCACGAAGATTTTCAACAAAGTCTGTCAAATGGCGCGCGGTGTCCTCCAAGGATTGCGTTCTTTCCAAAAGATCTAAGGATATTAAAAAATGTAACAATTATATATCTCGCAGGTAGAGTAAATTGACGTAATTGAATTGAATTAAACTATACTTTACCGTTGTTCAATTTGTCCCATCTTGTTTTCATGGCGTTCAATTCGTTTTTGACTATTTCTTTATCGATGTCGCAAGCACCGAGGAAAGATTCCCCGAGTGTTTTGTTATTTTCGAATTCACCGGAACGCTTCCAAACTTCGTTTCTGAACGACGACAATTCCTTCAATTGTTTTTCGATATCTTTGCGTTTGAAAGATGCCGGTTTCAAACTTTCCAACTTATCTTCGGCTTGTCTCAACCATGGTAAAAATTGGTCCTGTGCTCTGTAATACTTTTTACAATGTTCGGCACAAGTTTGTAGCTTGACGTGTCTGTCGAGGGTATCTTTTTTCAAACGATCCCATTGGGATTGCATTTTATCGAGATCGCGTTGTAGCGAACGATTTTCAGATTTTTGCGAACGATTGATTATGTCGCGTCCTTTGTTAAGTAACATTATAACTTCGTATTCTTTAGCCATTACATTACGATAAACTGGTTCGTGATGATCGAGTTGTTGTTGCAATATTTCACGATCAGCCGAAACCAATAATTTTTCTGACATATTACCAAGCTCATCGGCAAGCCAACCCAACGTTTTACTGCAAGAAGCTTCGAACTGTCTACCATCTCTAAGATTACCTTCGATTTCAGCTTTCCTATGATCCAATTTCTTCTGTAAGTTGACGTACAATTTACCAACAGCTGTCAATTTACCATGTATCTCAGATTTCGATGCTGGATCGCTTAATACTTCGCACAATTGTCCACCAGCTGCTTCAGCATCGGCCAATAATGGTCTCTGTCCTTCCAATTGTCTCTCCAAATTTTCAATCTTTCGCAATTGTTCTTCCGGATCCTTGTCGAGAGGTAAATCATCTAGATTGTCCGAAATCGTTTGCAGTGCATCGCGAAGACGATTAAGACTTGCATCGAATTCACGACTGGTACCAACAGCATCGCCCAAACTTTGTCCACGTTCGTCCAAACGACTTAATTGATCAGCCCATCTTTGTAATATATTGTGCAACTTCTGACCGATCTTTTGATTGTCAGGTGAATCGGTTGATATTCTTGCGAGAACATTTTCACCAACTTGAATCAAGTGATCCAATTGCGGTTGTTGGGTTCTAAATTCTTCCCTCAATACTTGAACTTGTTGAACTTGACTAGAAACCATTCTTGGATCTGACGATATGGGACCAAGTGCACCCAACATTCTTTCCTTTGCACCGAGCCACGAATTAAGACCGTCGAATGTGTCGTAAAAATCTTTGATATCTTCCAAAAATTTAATCCTATCCTTGCATCTGTCGGAAATTGATTTCCAACGACTAGCCACATCTTCCATTTCGTCGTTTAACCTTTCGCTACCATCGGCACCCTTCTTACGTCTAACCAAATCCCGTACTTGGGTTCTTGTACTGTCTAATAACGATTGTTTCTCGTACATTTCTTCGACGATTACTTTGATCTGTTTCACCGTTTTATCTGCCTCATCTTTCACCGTTGGAATACTTTCTTTTGGTAATTGGCGTTGAATCTGAAAAATCATATGATCGTAAATACACTTAGACATACAACGTCAAACACTGGAATGAATGATATACTGAAAACAAAAATATAAAATTTGTACCTTGTCCAAGAATAGTGAAAGTGTTTTCAAATTATCCAAATGTTTTCTTAATTCTTCCTTAACGTTATCCAAATCTGTTTGACGATCGGACAATCTTACACCTAACAAACCGTATCTGTTATTGATTTCTGACAATTGTTGTTGAACGGGAGATAAATCTTCCAAATGGAAACCATCTTGGCTAGATCGTCGGCTGCTAAATCCGCTGCTACCACCTGGAGATACCGGACTTTGTAGGGCGTAGCCTTTTGTGGGAGATGGTGAACGACCGTCTTGTGACATACGTCTTACTACAAAAAAAAATAAATAAAAAACAGAAATGATAAGTATGACGATGACGATGACGATGAAGACGTAGACGCGTTAAAGAAAGATAAAAATAAAGGGTTGTATGTTTGAAAAAAAAAAGAAATGATCATCTGATTAACTTCCACGGAATGAGATGACGTATTGTTATGTACGCGCGCGCGTATGTATGTGTATATGTGTTACGATGATTATTTTACAAATGAATAATTACCTGGTCTTTTGGTTGGGCTTGTACTACCACGACGACGAGTTGGACTTTCACCACGTTCCTTCAATAAACTATCATAAGCTATACCAAGATCATTTATTTTATCAACTGTACCGCCATAATCGCGATATTCTTTTTGTATCGGTTTCAATTCCTCAACTTGTTTTTTCAATTTGTCCAAATCAACGGCCACCGGTTCCAATCTCTGCAATTTATTTTCCGTACGCGTCAACCAATCGATCACCTGATCGCGCAACTTTTCGTAAGCTGACAATTGTTCGGCCCTTGATTTACTTAATCTTTGTTTTTCGTCGAGAAGATTGTTCAATTCTTTCCATTGTGATTCTAATACTTTGATTTTGTCTCTGATCGCTGTTGCTTCTGTAATATCTTTTTTAGAAACCAGATTCTTTCCATTTCTAATTAGATCCTCGAAATATCCTTTCTGTTCTTCCCGTTTGTCTATCAATTCGGCCATTTTATTTTCGTATTCAGATACATCGAGTTTGTTCAATTCTCTGGATTCGAGTGACTCGACCATATGGGAGTACCAGCTTTCGAATTTGGATGTTTCAACGAGAAATTCGTTGAGTGCTTGAACAACATCGTCGAGGAATTCACCGCGTCGTAACGATTTGTCCATAAGTTTTTCAAATCTACTTTGTACATCTTTGAGTTTACCCTCGATGCGTTTGGCAACTCGTACGTTGTTCGAATTCAATAAAAGATCTTGTGCACTAGCAGCAATGGCATCTACGCTTAAACGATGACTATCTAAATCTGCTTGTAACAAACGTTGTTCTCTTTGCTGTTCTTCCAAATGTTCTTTTTGCAAACTTGCTGGACGTTGAAGATTCCTTTAAGCAAAACAAATTAACATTTATATGATAATTAATATAGGAGACATATCATTGCGATAGAAATGATTATAAACATACTTGAATTGACTTTCCGCATTGTTCAACCAAACAACTAAACCATCTAAAGCATCCTGAACACCTTGACACTGTACCAATGCTGTATCCAATTCCTGACATTTAGCTTGCAAAGCTTCGCTAAGTTGTTTGTATTTATCTTCGACAACCCTAACCGGATCCTGAAGTGCATCAACTTCATGCGGTGTCAATTGTCCATCAAGTGATCTTAATAAAGCATCTACGCTATTTTTAGCTACATCTATCAAACGTTCGTTAGCAAGGAACTCGTTGTTCAATGCTTTAGCTTTGTTCAATTGATCTTCAACCTGTTTAGGTTCAGCTGCAATAGCTTCCGATATTATTCTATGAACCTTAGGTTCAACTTCTCTCAACCAAGCGTTAGCTTTTTCCAATGATTCGTTATAATCACGTTGCTTTCCACCAACACCAGACAATCTATCCGACAACTGATTGGCACGTGACAATAAATCCTTGTACTGTGTCGTAACAACTGATACTTCATGTCTAACCGGTGAATCCTGACTAGCTGTTGGTTCCTTATGAGGTAATCTTTGTGGCAAACTCGTTCTAAAGTCGTTCAATATCTGTAAATATTCTTTACTCTCGTCGACGAATTTTTGTGCAGCCATTGTTATGAACCTAAGATCAGCTTGATGTGCTATAACGTCGCTGATGAAATCACGAGTGGTGTCAGCACTGCTACTTAATTTATTCAAATCCGACAATGATCTTTCTTTATTTTCCAAAGTTCTACGTGCTTTGTCCAACCATACGGTAAATGTTGACAATTCGTTCCTATAAAAATAAATCAACGTTCTATATGTTTTCTTTTTTTATTGAATAGAAAAATTATGAATAAAGATTTCATTAAAAAATACCAACTTGAATTTGCATAATTCATCTCTGGCACCGACCAAACGTCTGACCAATTTGTCAGCACGATCGGTAGTCTTGTCGAATCTGGTTTTAAGTGATCTACCACTTTTTTCCAATGTTGAAACTTCATCGCTTGATAATACGTCGCTACCTGTTAAAACAACTTGACGAACTTGATCCAAACATGATGAAACTTGACGACCATGAGATTCTAAATCCTCTTTGATTTCCTACAAATAAATGTTGTTCGATCAGAATTTATTAACAACAAAAGAAAAAGAAAAAGGAAAATGAAATCACGAAGATCAAAAATCCCATTGAATTAGAAAGATTTTATTCCCCCTGACTTACTTTCATAACGTTTATCTGATTTCTTAATTCATCTATATCTTCTCTAACTGTATCCTGATTAGCAAGTTTATCTTCAACCTCGGATATCCATTGCAACAATTTCGACAACGTTTCGTCGCACAATTTATATTTCTCTTCTACCGCTTGCTACAAAAAAGAGACAAAATTGACAATAATTAAGACAAATAAATAATTGTTCTATACACTCATTATTTTTAAACTGGAAAACAATTATTTCAAAAGAAAATGAAAGAGAAAAGAGAAGAGAAGAGAAGGGGGAAAAGTAGGAAGGGGGGAATAAATTTGGTGTTTTTTTGCGTTACAGAAATAATTACTGCCATCTTACCAATGACAGTTGCTAAATGTAAAGAATAGAATAGAAGCTTATGACAATATCTCACACATGCAAGCACAAACACACATACACTGATAATAACGTAGATAATAGATAACAGTTTTGTATGGTAGCTTTAATTTATCTGCGAAGAAGAAGCCGCATATTATTTTGTTTTGTTTTTTTTTTTAAATACGTATTGGATTTTTTTAAATAATATATGCGGCTTTTATAAAAGCATATAATAATCGAAAATAAATTTATGCGAGAAATAATGAAGCTTGGCCTCGGATATTAAAAAAAAAAAAAAAAAAAAAAAAAAAAAAAAAAGAAACAAAGTATTTTGCATTGCATTGTTTGTTCGTTTGTATTTTTCTTTCTCGTGATCGGCAAATAAATTAAAACGCATAACGATGATGATGATAGAGAAGATAGTGTAAAAAATTATATATATATATAAATAAATAAATAAATATAAAAAATGGCACGAGATGTGTGGTGGTCATTCTTGTAATAAATTAAATTTGCAAATAATGTAATAAACATATGTCATAACAATATGTTGTATTAATTATTATGCGGAGATATGGTTGTTCATATTTTTGTGTTTTTTTTTTTTCCCCATTAAATGTTGTGCTATATATGTATTATAGAAAAAGGAACTTCAAGATAGAAAACAAATGAAACACAATATTACACACCTGGAAAAAAAAGGAAAAATAACATTTAAAGTATACGATTATCATTAATAAATAACAACACATAATTATAAGATTATTAAATATTAAACGATTAAAATTAAATAGAACTTATACGAGAGAGAGACGATTATTATTAATTGAGTTAATGATAATATAAAGAGACACAAAAGAAAATCTTTTCAAACTCAAAGATTGTCGAATCAGATTTCAAATGTGGAAAATATAAATTATAATAATAATATTCACATTTTTTGAGAGAAAAATTAAACGTTAATGCGTTCAGTCAACTCTTTTTTTTAATGCAACGATACTTTAATTAATTTTAGTTAGAAGCTTTATAAACAAATAAAAGAATGATCGATAATTATAATTAATGAAGCATTTTAAAATGATTGGAAAATGTTTTCGAAACATAATTATGATACGAGTGTAAGTTGTTATGAATTTTGTATTTTTTTTATGGTGACCATTAACCCTTTCGTTATTAAACCATGCTCGAGTATAATTTCATATAAATTCGATATACCCTTATGGGGTGTCTGTGGTGATGACGAATGGGTTAAATTAAATGAAAAATAAATTTGTTTTTTCTTTTTTTTATCGTAAATAAAACAAATCATACTAATTAGGCCTTATAAGAGATCACAAACGATAGATCCGGAAACATTTTCAAATCATTAATTTCAATCAAACTCACGTCAATCTCTGTAGTATGAAATTCGATCGAACATATTATTATAATATTTATATATAAATATTAAAT